>NC_052405.1:19330530-19630530 GCF_009389715.1 Phoenix dactylifera
CTAAGCCAGGCATCCGAGGGTCAGGCCTCAGGAAATTCTTCCGGCGCTAAGCCAGGCATCCGAGGGTCAGGCCTCAGGAAATTCTTCCGGCGCTAAGCCAGGCATCCGAGGGTCAGGCCTCAGGAAATTCTTCCGGCGCTAAGCCAGGCATCCGAGGGTCAGGCCTCAGGAAATTCTTCCGGCGCTAAGCCAGGCATCCGAGGGTCAGGCCTCAGAAATTCTTCCGGCGCTAAGCCAGGCATCCGAGGGTCAGCCTCAGGAAATTCTTCCGGCGCTAAGCCAGGCATCCGAGGGTCAGGCCTCAGGAAATTCTTCCGGCGCTAAGCCAGGCATCCGAGGGTCAGGCCTCAGGAAATTCTTCCGGCGCTAAGCAGGCATCCGATAGGCTCAGAATCCGGGCTAAGGCTCCAGGCCTCAGAAATTCTTCCGGCGCTAAGCCAGGCATCCGAGGGTCAGGCCTCAGGAAATTCTTCCGGCGCTAAGCCAGGCATCCGAGGGTCAGGCCTCAGGAAATCTTCCGGCGCTAGCAGGCTCGAGGGGGCGCGGGGGGCAGGCCAGGAATTCTTCCGGCGCTAAGCCAGGCATCCGAGGGTTAGGCCTCAGGAAATTCCGCTCGTTGGTCGGCCAAGGCTGGCGCAAGCCGAGGCGACCGGTCGGGGCTTCAGGCTAGTCTGCTCCCGGGATGATCATCGGGTTAGCCTGGCATCCGAGGGCCGAGCCTTGGGAGATTCCGCTCGTTGGTCGGCCAAGGCTGGCGCAAGCCGAGGCGACCGGTCGGGGCTTCAGGCTAGTCTGCTCCCGGGATGATCATCGGGTTAGCCTGGCATCCAAGGGCCGAGCCTCGGAAAATTCCGCTCGTTGGTCGGCCAAGGCTGGCGCAAGCCGAGGCGACCGGTCGGGGCTTCAGGCTAGGCTAGTCTGCTCCCGGGATGATCATCGGGTTAGCCTGGCATCCAAGGGCCGAGCCTCGGGAAATTCCGCTCGTTGGTCGGCCAAGGCTGGCGCAAGCCGAGGCGACCGGTCGGGGCTTCAGGCTAGTCTGCTCCCGGGATGATCATCGGGTTAGCCTGGCATCCAAGGGCCGAGCCTCGGGAAATTCCGCTCGTTGGTCGGCCAAGGCTGGCGCAAGCCGAGGCGATCGGTCGGGGCTTCAGGCTAGTCTGCTCCCGGGATGATCATCGGGTTAGCCTGGCATCCAAGGGCCGAGCCTCGGAAAATTCCGCTCGTTGGTCGGCCAAGGCTGGCGCAAGCCGAGGCGACCGGTCGGGGCTTCAGGCTAGTCTGCTCCCGGGATGATCATCGGGTTAGCCTGGCATCCAAGGGCCGAGCCTCGGAAAATTCCGCTCGTTGGTCGGCCAAGGCTGACGCAAGCCGAGGCGACCGGTCGGGGCTTCAGGCTAGTCTGCTCCCGGGATGATCATCGGGTTAGCCTGGCATCCAAGGGCCGAGCCTCGGGAAATTCCGCTCGTTGGTCGGCCAAGGCTGGCGCAAGCCGAGGCGACCGGTCGGGGCTTCAGGCTAGTCTGCTCCCGGGATGATCATCGGGTTAGCCTGGCATCCGAGGGCCGAGCCTCGGAAAATTCCGCTCGCTGGTCGTGCGCCTGTCGCTTGCCGCCCGACGGGATTTCTCCATGGCCAGCTGCGATTGTATTTCTCCTCCTCTTCAAGCGTCGCCTGGGGAACACCAGATGGGCATTAAGTGCTAATTAAGGGGTTACCTGGAAAATCGGATCGCCAGTTGCTGCTTGCGAGGAGTGTCAGTTAAGCGGCCCGCGATACGCGCGTTCTTCGAGGCGGATGCGGCCTGGGGCGCGAGCGGAGATACGTGGACCTAGGGGTGCAGGCCACCCGGAGTGTCCTGCACAAAAAATGCGATTAAGGAGAATGACACTTAGAAAATCGCGGAAAGATACGCCTTGAGAGCCGGATCGGCTCCGGATTCAATGCGCCCGCATTTATTGGAGCCACCCGTATCGGAACGACCGGGGGGCCGCAGTTTGGCTATAAATATAGGTGCAGGTGCGACGGAGCCTGCCAAGCCGGAGCTGTTCAGGTTGCCATGGATCGTGGGCCTCCTCTCCGGCGCATGGTTGAGAGACCCCTGCCGAAGGAACGGGAGGCGCGCCCTTCGCGACTTCCGCCAACTAGCCGTTTCATCTGGGATCAACAAGGAGGTTCTCCCTGGCGGAACTCCGCTCTAGGCGTTTCATCCGGGATCACGTCTCCCCTCCTTGAAGTTCGGCCTCCCGATTGAGCTCCGCACCAGGTGCTTGATCCGGGACCGCGCCTCCATATGCTCTTCCCCCTTGTATTCCTTCTCTCCCCTAACACTGGGGAGGACCGGAATATCCCTTGGAGGTGCCGTTCCCCTGGAGGCAGCGGGAGCTTCGTCTGCGGCGGCTCCTCGTCCTCTTCGTGGGGCGTGGATGGCGCCTCCGATTGGAGGCAGTGTGGACTTCTCCTTCGTCCACTTCTTCTTCATCCGCGCCGGCTCTTCGTCCCTTTCGTGAGACGCCGATGGCGCCTCCGGTTGGAAGCACCCACTTCCGGCGGGATTGCAACCGCTTCAGATGGAGGTTTCGGGATCCCAGATCTTCAGCTCCTCGGAGTCTCCACCTCTTCTTTACTTTCTTTACACCCTAATTCCCCTCTGGGAATTCCTTGTAATCACACGAGCACGCCGTTGTAACCAGAAATTATTGAAATGCAAAGTGTTATACATTTTTGAACTGTCTTTCTGGCATCGTCGTTCTACTGGTAATACATCCGCAGGTTAGCGGAATTCCAGCTCCTTAGAATTTCTCGACCATCTAGGGCCTCCAACTGGTAGGAGCCAGGTCGGTTTACCCAGCGAACCTTATACGGGCCTTCCCAATTTGGCGCTAGCTTCCCACCTTCCGCAGGTTGAGATGCTTTAGCTCGCCTTAGCACCAGATCTCCGATTCTGAAAAGCTTCGGTCGGACCTTGGAGTTGTAATATCGGGCCACCCTCCGCTGATACATCGCCATCCGAACCTGCGCCATTTCCCTCGCTTCTTCCAAGAGATCCAGGTTCCCTCGGAGTTGCTCCGAATTGGCCTCGGGTCGGTGCGCGACCACCCGGGGTGAGGGGAGTCCGAGCTCCACGGGGACAACGGCTTCCGTGCCATAGGTTAGGCTGAAAGGCGTCTCCCCGGTAGGGGTCCGATGCGTGGTCCGATACGCCCAAAGGACATTCTCGAGTTCTTCGACCCAAGCTTGCCCCGTCCGACCGATTCGCGCTTTGATTCCTTGGAGGATTGTCCGATTTGTGACCTCGGCCTCGCCGTTGGTTTGGGAATGCGACACAGATGTGAACCGATGCTCGATTCCGAACTCCTCGCAGAAGTCACGGAAATGCTTGTTGTCGAACTGTCGGCCATTATCCGAGATGAGGACCCGAGGTACCCCAAATCGGACAATGATGTTCTTCTTCACGAACTTCCGGACTTGCACCTCCGTGATAGTGGCCAGCGGCTCTGCCTCCACCCACTTGGTGAAGTAGTCGATTGCAACAATCAAAAATTTCCGCTGAGCTGAAGCGACGGAGAATGGTCCGAGGATATCCATTCCCCACTGGGCGAAGGGCCAGGGTGCAGTGATTGGTGCCAAGGGGACAGAAGGGACTCTCTGGACGTTGGCGTGGTGCTGGCAGGCGTCGCATTTCCGTACATGATCCTTTGAGTCCTCCAACAAGGTAGGCCAATAATAGCCTTGCCTCATGATCTTGTGCGCCAAGGACCTAGCCCCCAAGTGGGATCCGCAAACGCCTTCGTGGACTTCGCCGAGGACGTAGGCCGCTTCCGAGGGGCGGAGGCACTTTAAGAGGGGGGCGGTGAACGAGGTCCGATACAGCCTCCCTTCATTGAGTACGTAGTGGGCGGACTTCATAACAAGTCGCCGAGCTTGATCTTCGTCTTCAGGGAGGATCCCTTCGGCGAGGTAGGCGACAAGCGGGTCCATCCAAGACGGCTCCGGGTCAATCGCCATCACCGCTCCAGCCTCGCCGATGCTCGGGGCATCCAGGGTCTCCAGGTAGATCGCCCTCGACAAGTTGTGCGCGTCTGCGCTCACTAAGCGGGACAGCCTGTCGGCCCTGGCATTTTCACTTCTTGGGACCTGCTGGATGTCGACACTGCCGAGGTCGGGAATGAGTGCTTGCACCTTCCGGACGTAATTCTGCATGGTCGGGTTCCGGGCTTCGAACTCCCCACGGACCTGTCCGACCACCAGCTGGGAGTCGGTGAAGACCTTCAGGCGCCGGATGCCGAGCTCCTTGGTGAGTTTGAGTCCCGTGACTAGGGCCTCATACTCCGCCTCGTTGTTGGTCACTGGAAATCCGAACCTCAAGGCATACTCGGCTATCACTCCATCAGGGCCGGTGAGGACCAGCCCGGCCCCTCCACCTTCGGGGTTCGACGACCCATCGATGTGAAGCGTCCAAATCGGGAGGTCGAGGCTAGGTGTTTCCGGCGACCTAGGTTCCGCCTCCTGCACCGTGCACTCAGCGAGGAAATCCGCGAGCGCCTGGGCCTTGATGGCGGGTCGGGGCTGGTAGCGGATGTCGAACTCACCAAGTTCTACTGCCCACTTCACCAGCCGTCCCGCATTCTCAGGATTGCTGAGGATCTGCCGCAGCGGTTGATCGGTCAAGAGGGTGACAGAATGGGCCTGGAAATAGGGGCGAAGCCTCCTGGTCGCGGTCAGCAGCGCGAAGGCAATCTTTTCAGCCTTCGTATACCGCGTCTCGGCATCCCGTAGGACCCGGCTGATGTAGTACACGGGCTTCTGGAGCTTTGCCTCTTTCCGAACCAGTACCGCACTGACTGCGGTTGGGGAGACCGCCAGATAGAGGTAGAGCATCTCCCCTTCTTGCGGCTTGGACAGCAGGGGAGGAGACGCCAAGTATTCCTTGAGCTGGTCGAATGCTGCTTGACATTCGGCCGTCCAGAGGAAGTCTTTCGGGCGTTTCAACACCTTGAAGAAAGGTTGGCAGCGTTCGGCCGATTTTGCCACAAATCGTCCGAGCGCGGCGACCCTCCCAGCGAGCTCCTGAACCTCCTTCACTTTGGTCGGAGGGGACATATCTTGGATGGCCTTGATTTTGTCAGGGTTGGCTTCGATCCCCCGCTGGTTGACAATGAAACCGAGGAACCTTCCGGCCGAAGCGCCAAAGGCGCACTTCGCTGGGTTCAGCTTCATGCGAAACTTCCGCAGGGTGGCGAAAGTCTCCTCCAGATCCGCGATGTGCTGGTCTGCATGGCGGCTCTTCACCAGCATATCGTCCACGTACACCTCCATGTTCCGACCGATTTGCTCTTTGAAGATTTTGTTGACGAGGCGCTGGTAAGTGGCGCCAGCATTCTTCAGACCGAAGGGCATTACCTTGTAACAGTACAGCCCCCGGTCTGTTATAAAGGCAGTTTTCTCCTCGTCCTGTGGAGCCATCATTATCTGGTTGTAGCCGGAGAAGGCGTCCATGAAAGACAGCAGCTGATATCCGGAAGTCGCGTCGACCAGTTGGTCTATCCGCGGAAGCGGAAAGCTATCCTTGGGGCATGCCTTGTTCAGGTCGGTGTAGTCGACGCACATCCTCCACTTTCCGCTCGCCTTCCGGACAAGTACGACATTTGCCAGCCATTCGGGGTAGCTGACCTCCCTTATGAATCCTGCCTCCAAGAGCTTGTCTACCTCCTGGTCGACCACTCGGATCCGATCCGGGGCACAGTGTCTCTTCTTCTGCTTTACTGGTCGGTGGGTTGGGTCGACGTTGAGGGCGTGAGAAATGACCTCCGGGTCGATCCCAGGTACATCGACCGCCGACCAGGCAAATACATCGGCGTTGGTTCGGAGGAATTCCACCAACCGAGCCCGAGCTCCCGGGTCGAGATTGGTGCCGACCCGGACCGTCCGGCCCGGGCGACCTTCCTCGAGGGGAACTTCGATCACACCTTCGGCCGGCTCCCCGTGCCGCAAGGCCACCTCGTCTCTGGCGTCGAGGGACTCGACGCTTAAGGCTTCTACGGGCTTCTTCCCTTTGAGAGTTGCTAGGAAACATTGCCTTGCGGTCGGTTGGTCACCTCGGACCTCTCCAATCCCGGCCGCCGTGGGGAACCGCATGAGCAAGTGGTACGTAGAGACCACCGCGCGAAGGGCGTTCAGTCCGGGTCGTCCGAGGATAGCGTTGTAGGCCGAGGGAACACGGACGACCAAGAACCCGAGCCGCACTGTGGCTTCTGCGGGTGCAACGCCCGCAGTCACAGGCAGCTCAACGACACCTTCGGCCGAGATAGCGTCACCAGTGAATCCTATGAGGGGGGTGGATGTTTTGTGCAACAATTGTCTGGACAAGCTCATCTTTTGGAAGGCCTCGTAAAACAAAATATCAGCTGAGCTTCCACTATCCACAAGAACACGCCTTACATCATAGTTTGCCATAGTGAGGGAGATCACCATGGCGTCATCGTGGGGGGTCTGAACCCCCTTTACATCTTCATCACGAAAAGTGATTACATTACCGACCTTCTGCCTCTTTGCGACGGCTGCCCCTGATGCTTCAGTCGAGCCCCCCGCGTTCCTCTCGGGCCGGGGGCAGCCCCCAGTGATAGTATGGATCACGCCCGCGACGGGTCGATTCTGCTCCCGAGGCTCCGGAGGGGCCGGGTCGGCTGGACGCGAGTCTGCGGGGGGACGTCGGTCGTTCACATATCGACCGAGACGCCCTCGGCGGATGAGAGCCTCGATCTCGTCCCGAAGCTGGAAGCAGTCTTCGGTGTCGTGGCCGTGGTCCCGGTGGTACTCACAGTACGCCCGAGAGGGCCTCCTCCCAGGGATCTTCTTCATCTGTCTCGGGACCGGGAGGTCCTCCCGCCCCTTGATTTCCATGAGGATCTGGGCCCGGGGAGTCAGGAGAGGAGTGTACCGGTTGAAACGTCGGGGCGGAGAACGAGGGCGTGGGGCGCCGTGGTTCCTCACCGGCGACAGGCTTCTGCGCCGACGTTGAGGCGTCGGGCTCCTCCCCTGGCGTGCCTCTTTTCGCCTTTTCTTCCCGAGCTTTGGAGGGATCTAGGCGGCCTCCTTGCTCCGGTGGGCGGCCGCCTCCTCGGCGTCCGCATACTGGTTCGCCCGGGACAACAGCTCCGGGAAGCTCCGCGGCAGGCGTTTGTCCAGGGAGAAGGTGAGTCTGCCCTTTCGGAAGCCACGCTTCAGGGCTGAAAGAGCCACCTCCTGGCTCAGGTTCCGGACTTCCAGCGTAGCCTTGTTGAAGCGGGTAAGATAATCCCGCAAGCTTTCTCCCTCATTTTGCCGGACATCAAAGAGGGAGTCGGAGACCAGTCGCCGCCGGCTACTGACGGCGAAATGGGTGATGAAGAGGCGGGTAAACTGATCGAAGGACTGGATCGAGTTAGCCTCCAAGCCGGCGAACCACGCCCTTGCCGGGCCACGGAGGGTCGCCGGGAAAGCCTTACAGAGGAGAGGACCTGATGCTCCGTGGAGGAGCATAAGGGTCCTGAAACTCTCGATGTGATCCCGCGGGTCCGCCGCCCCGTCATAGGGCTCGATCGCCGGCATTTTAAACCCCGGCGGATTCGGGGTCCGCAGGATCCTCGAGGCAAGCGCCGGTTGGGAGGAGATCTCCAAGTCGGCGAAGGGATCTTTAGAGTGGCCCTTCAGGACCTGGAGTTGTCGGTGGAGATCGTCCACCCGCCGGTCCAGGGAGCGCGACCGATGGGTGGGAGACAAGGAGCACCGAGAGGGGGACCGACTGGAGCGCGGGTTCCTTGAGGACTGGGGGTCTGGGAACGCGCCCGGGCCCGCCTCTCATACCCCGCGCAGCTCCGATGGGAAGGTCCCGGCAGAATGGACCGTGCTCGAGAATCTTCCTCGCGCCGGCGCTCCTCCCCATGGGAGAGGAAGGAGCGCGGGTTAAGGAGGACAGGTGAGCGCTCAGGGAGCAGCGGCTCCTGGGCCCGCTGCGGCGTCCGAGACATCACACCCTGCAGGTTCTGCACCGCCTCCACGAGGGTGCGAACCTGCTGGGCTAACTGGTCGAACTTAGCGGCTTCGACCATCTGAATGGGGGGTGGAACGGTGGAGTGTTGCTGAGAATGTGTTGGAGACGCAGCGGCCTCCCGGCCAGAGGCGCGAGAAGCCCCGCGACCGGAGGCATTGGAAGCTCCACGACCACCTCGCCGTGCCATTACGATCGCTCTGAGATTCGGGCCCTTCCTCTAGCGCCAACTGTTGCTGGTGGTCCAAACCGAGAACGATTGGCACAGCGGTGTGAACGGGGTTCCGTCTGAGTCGCCTTGGTTGGTGTTGATTACGCTCCACTTTCCACCAGAAAACCTGCAAGCAAGCCTCGCACCACCACTGGGGTAGTGGGGGCCCTCCGACGATCAAGTCAGAGGAGATTGGAGGAGAAGGAGAGATAATTGCAGGTAGTAGGAGAATGCACTGGAAGTTCTTGCTTACCTCCCCCCTTCTCCCCCCAGCCGCATATATACCAGGCTGGGGGGTCCTTCTGGGGGGTTGATCATCGTGTGGCGCGATGGAGTTGCCACTGACATGGCCGTTACTGGGCGTCGTGGGGTAGCGCTGGGTACGGCCATGACAGGACGTAGTGGAGCTCCGCTTTGTACGGCTGTTACAGGAGATCATGGAGCAGCGCCGGATACGACCGTTGTAGGGAGTAGTGGAGCAGAGGGTCGCGGCGTACTTCAGGGGAACAGCCTGTCGTTGTCGAGAGATTGCCGACTCGGGGTCGGATTGCTGGATCCAGGGGGCAGCCGACTCGGGGTCGGGCTGCGAGGCCGAAGATATCCGACTCGGGGTCGGGTTACTGGATCAAGGGGCAGCCGACTCGGGGTCGGGCTGCGAGGCCGAAGATATCCGACTCGGGGTCGGGTTACTGGATCAAGGGGCAGCCGACTCGGGGTCGGGCTGCGAGGCCGAAGATATCCGACTCTAGGGCGCGCGTGCCGGTCACGTGGGGCATGGTGGCTGAGTTCCCCCGTAACAGATCTGATCCTGCAATCTCTTTTTGATTCATTTGGGCAGTTTATAGTAAACTACCATATGAATAAAATTGAATGCATGAAGACTGAACTATTGAATATGTTGGTAACTGCTGAGGGAGCCTTGAAAGGTTTAAGGGGCTCTATTCTGGCTGTTGAGCTGACTTCTGGTTTCAAGAGAAAGTCTACTTGGAAGAAAAAGAAGCCTGTAAAGAAGCAGAAGAAAGACAAGAAGCCTAAGAAGGAAGTTCATAAGAAAAAGGCTAATGACAAGAAAAAATATTTTCACTGCAACGTCGACGGCCACTGGAAAAGGAACTGCCCTTCATACCTCGAGAGCCTGAAGAACAAAAAAGCAGACATACCTTTTGAAGGTATATTATTCTTGCTCGTAATTGAAACTAACTTTACGATTTCTTCTACTTCTAGTTGGGTTATAGATTCTGGTTCTAGTGCTCATTAGTGCACTACTATGCAGGATCTAAAGGAAAGTAGGAGGCTGGCGGAAGGTGCAGTGACCCTTCGGGTTAGCAACGGGGCAAAAGTTACTGCTGTAGCTGTGGGCACCTATCCTCTGCGATTACCGTCTGGATTTAGTTTATTGCTTAGAGACTGTTATTGTGTCCCTGCTGCTAGCAGGAATTTGATTTCTGTTTCATGTTTAGCACAGGATGGTCATGTTTTGATATTTGACAAAGACTGTTGTTCTATTTATTTCAGAAATAAATTAGTTGCACGTGATTTCATGATTGACAGTCTCTATCACTTGCATATTGATGTGTCTGTGAATGTGTTTGAGCAAGTAGTGAGTGCCATAGGAACCAAAAGATCCAGAGATGAGATAAACCAGAAGTATTTGTGGCACCTTAGGCTTGGCCATATTGGAAAGGACAGAATGAACAAAATGGAGAAAGATAGGCTTCTCGGCCCATTGACTTCCGAGTCATATCCAGTTTGTGAGTCCTGTCTTCAAGAAAAAATGGCTAGATTACCTTTTGTAGGACATGGGAAGAGGATCACTGAAATACTTACCTTGGTACACACTGATGTGTGTGGCCCATTTGATGTGTCAGCCAAGGGTCGTTATTCGTACTTCATTACCTTAACCGATGACTATTCACGATATGGGTATGTGTATCTTATGAGATACAAATCTGAGTCTTTTGAAAAGTTCAAAGAGTTCAGAAATGAAACAGAAAAACAGACTGGAAAAACCCTTAAGGTTCTTCGATCAGATCGAGGAGGAGAATACCTTAGTAGAGAATTTCGGGACTATCTCAAGGAGAATGGCATAGTCTCATAATGGACGCCTTCGGATACACCTCAACTCAATGGAGTGTCAGAAAGGAGGAATCGGACTCTATTGGATATGGTCTGATCCATGATGAGCTTCACTGATTTACCTATGTATCTTTGGGAAGATGCCTTACTATCCATGATTTATTTACTGAATAGAGTTCCCTCTAAATCCGTTCCTACCACACCGTATGAGATATGGCATCGTAAGAAGCCGAGTCTTGGTCATCTCAAGATTTGGGAATGTCCTGCCTATGTCAAGCGACAACAGGCAGACAAATTAGAGTCTAGGACCATAAGTGCTCGTTTTATAGGATATCCTAAAGAGTCATTAGGATACAATTTTTACGTCTCAAAGGATCACAATGTGTTTGTGAGCCGACATGCCATTTTCTTGGAAAAACAGTTTATCCTTGATAGAGGCAGTGGGAGGAAAATTGAGCTTGAAGAGAGAGTCTCTGAAAAGCAACGAGTCATGGATCCTATAGAATCTATTCACATAGAGCCAGTACACGTAGTACCTCCTCCACCTCGTAGCTCAAGTAAGATCTCCCATCCTCCTGATAGATACTTAGGTATACTAATAGAGGATATCGAGAAAATGTTCCTCATGAGAGATAGGGAACATGTACAGGATCCCAATACCTACAACGAGGCGATATTAGATATCGATTCCGAGAAATGGCTGCAAGCCATGAAGTCAAAGATAGACTCCATGTATTCCAACCAAGTCTGGACCTTAGTAGATCCACCAGAAGGTATAGTACCTATTGGATGTAAATGGATCTACAAAAAGAAGATAGGTTCGGATGGAAAGGTAGAGACCTATAAGGCAAGGCTAGTGGCGAAAGGGTATAGTCAGCACGAAGGCATTGACTATCAGGAGACCTTTTCACCTGTAGCCATGCTGAAATCCATTCGAACATTGCTTGCCATTGTAGCATTTCATGATTATGAAATATGGCAGTTGGATGTGAAAACTGCTTTCCTGAATGGATATCTTGATGAAGATATTTACATGGAGCAGCCTTTTGGTTTCACCTCCAGTGATGGAGATCACAAGGTCTGCAAGCTGCAAAGGTCCATCTATGGACTAAAGCAAGCATCTCGGAGTTGGAACACTCGTTTCAATGATGCGATCAAATCGTTTGATTTCACCAAAAATGAAGAGGAACCGTGTGTTTACAAGAAGGTTAGTAGCAGTGCTGTCGTGTTCCTCGGACTGTACGTAGATAATATCCTCCTGATAGGGAATGATATTTCCATGCTAACCTCAGTCAAGGTCTGGCTGTCAAAAGAGTTCTCCATGAAAGATATTGGGGAAGCATCCTACATTTTGTTGATTAAGGTCTATAGAGATAGATCTAAGAGGATGCTTGGCCTATCACAGAAGATGTACATAGAGGAGGTGCTGAAGAGGTTCAGTATGGAAAACTCCAAGAGGGGTCTATTACCCCTAAGGCATGGGATTCATCTTTCCAAAAAGATGTGCCCCAACACATCTGAAGATATTCAACGTATGAGCAAGATCCCTTATGCTTCGGTAATAGGGAGTCTTATGTATGCCATGTTGTGTACACGACCTGATATAGCCCTTGCTATGAGTGTCACTAGCAGATATCAGTCGAATCCAGGCGAAGAGCACTGGACTGCTGTGAAGAACATTCTTAAGTACTTAAGAAGAACTAAAGATTTGTTCTTGATTTTTGGAGGATCATCAGAGTTAAAGGTAGAAGGATACACAGATTCAGACTTCATGACTGATATTGATGATAGAAAGTCTACATCTGGATATGTGTTCTTGTGCAATGGTGGTACGGTAAATTGGAAAAGTTCCAAACAACCGATTATTGCTGATTCTACCATGGAAGCTAAGTATATCGCCGCCTCTGAAGCTGCAAAGGAAGCCTTCTGGTTCAAGAAATTCATTGCAAAGTTAGATGTAATGTCATCAGATGCCATCACACTCTACTGCGATAATAATGGCGCCATAGCTCTTGCTAAGGAGCCAAGGTCTCATTAGAAGTCCAAGCATATAGAGCGGCGCTTTCACCTTATACGCGATTACCTCGAGAAGAAATATGTCGAGGTACAGAGAGTAGACTCCGTGGACAACGTGGCGGACCCGCTTACTAAGCAGTTAAATCAGCAGAAGACTGAAGCCCACCTTGAGAAGATGGGACTTAGATATATATCTGATTAGCTTTAGTGCAAGTAGGAGATTGTTAGATGTATGCCCTAGAAGCCAATCTGGCTGATACATTATTTATTATGGGACATAAATTTATACTTGACTTTATTGTTATTGAATAACAAAAGGGCATCTTTTCATTCATATTGTTTATGTGTCTATGAATCGTCCAAGGAATTAATAAAATGATGATACATATTCTCAAGAGTTGAGAATTTGAGCCATGTATCATTGGTGATTAATTTCTAAATGCTCCTGATCAATGGATCATCATGAGGATGGTGATCGATCCGATCAGTGCACAGATCGCTTTTCTTATGGATGGACGAGACTCGAGTCCATATTGTAGGTGCTGAGTTATGCTCCGTTCGATGCAACATTCGCAGTGAAATTCGAACGGGACGCCGTTCATCGCATGAACGTGCCTCGGATCGTAGAATTCAAAAAAAAATTTGGATCCAAATCCAAAAGATCTTTGAATTCATTAGGAAGGGGAGATTAGGATCTGAAGAAAGTTGATTAAGATTCATAAAACTAAAACTAAAATCAGAAGAAATTAATTTGAAGATCTCATCTTCAAAAATTCTGCAGGTGAAGAATACCGCAGCCTGATGATCTATCTAGGTTTCTGTTTGAGCCACACAATTGTCCGGCCTCTGCAGGTATCCACACGAGGATCTAATAATCTGAGATAGGGTCTTACCGAGTGCTAGCTCCTTGCAAAGACCTCTCATGACTATCATATAGATTAGAAGATAAAAATCTGCAACATACCTCCTTAAAGAAGAACCCTTTCTTCTTCAACCTTTCTCGCGATGGAGGAAGAGGAAGGAGGAACCTTGCACGTGGATCTTTCTTGCCTTGCAACCGTGGAAGAAGAGGAGGATGAAGACCCCTGCTGCCGTGGAGAAGGAGGAAGAAAGAAGAGGAGGTGTGGAGAGGAAGAGGAGAGAATTAATTCATAACTTCTCCCTTGCTACCCTTTTATAGATTGGATTTAGGGCTCCTCCTAATCTTATTAGATGAATGGAACTATAACCCACCCTTGGATTAATACCAAGTGTCCAATCCTTGTGCTCATAGATGCATGACATGTGTCTATTTAATCAATTGATTAATTTTCTAATCACATTAGGGTTCCTAATCTCATTAGAAGAATTAATTGATTTGGGAGCATGCATCCTACGATGCCATGTGGACTTTAAAGTCCGCATAGTGTGAACATGACTTAAGTCATATTCATCCTACGACGACATGTGATCTTTAAAATCCGCACAAACCTTGGTTTAATCAAATTGACCCAATCATGAACCCAAATCAATTTGGATCGAACCCAATTTGATTTGGCTCATTAAATTAGCCCAATTGCAATCCAATTGCAATCAATTCTACTTAATTCTTCTTCCATTAACTCACTAACACTTAGTGGGTTAATTCAATCACCAATCATATTGATGATTGATTTCTATTATGATTCCAAATCATAATTATGATAGTCTGACTAATTAAATCCTCTATATGTGTGATTCCGTAGGTTATATTCTGACTGGTAGTGAGATATATTGAGATCTCCATCTCAATATCACTGAAACTCCTTTCAGTGGACTGAAACGATTTCAGTTCTACTCTTAGGGTTCACTGATCACCAAGTGAATGCCTTCGAGTCTCACGATCCACTAGTGACACCTAGCAGTATGTGGTGGCAACGCAGCAGAATGGAATATCTGAATCTCTTGGTGCAGTTAGCGTATGATACAGTCCCTCTATCATGGATCCCGACGTGACGGAGGTTATGGATATCTCGTCAAACCCCATCGTCTGTCATATGTCAAATTTATACGACTTCCAGTTCGAGATTTGAAAAACTCTTTTTCCAAAATACCTGGTCAGGAATTTATCGAACTCAGTCTCATAAATCACATAGGATCACTCCTAATCTATCAAGGTCGATAGATCCCATCTAGATGCAACCCTATTCCAAAATGAACCTACTGCAGCCAATTCGCACTACAAGGACCCGAATGATTAGGGCCCAAGTTCACATGCTCGTCAAACTACAGCAACCTCACAGTAAATAGCTGAGGCATCATGGTCAAAGGACCAATCATACAACTGCAGCATAAGTAGTCACTGACGAGTGGATAGACATCCATGTGACTACTATCTTTGATCACGCTCAGTACCTTGTTCTCTAACAAGTACTTGCATAATCACTCCAGTGTCTCTACACCGTGGACTCGAGACTCGTCCATCTGACTAAGTGATCTGTGCACTAATTTTAGCGGATCGATCACCGTCCCTCGTGATGGATCCATCGATCAGGAGCATTTAGAAATTAATCCCTAATAACACATGCCTCAAATTCTCAACTTCTTGAAATTATGTGTCATCATCTATTAATTTCTTGGATGATTCAGGGACACATACAAACATGAATGAAAAATAAATTGCCCAATCTTATTTATTAATAAGTGTCAAATTACAAATTTATCTCCAGATTACAAATATGCGTCAGCCACTGATGAGAGCACAAAAGTGCGATCTAAGTACCAATTAACTTAGCCTAATGCTAGAAAAATAATGATAAATAATAGATGTTAACATTTGCATGATTAATATTTTATCCTTAACACTTATTATAATTTTTAATATTATTTTATATAAATTCATCTAAAAGGGATGCATCTTTCCAACTGCAGAACAGAGTCTATGACTCTTCTTCCGCGCACCCAAGCGACTCCCTAAATTCTGCAATGCAACCCAAGCTTCCAGCCGTCCGTGAGCCAGGATCTATGATCTGATCTCCCGCACCCAATCCTAGCATCCTGATTCCATCTGCACCAGTGATCAGCTCCCTTCCCGTCTTGACCGCGTTCTCAACCTCCCAGTCCCAGCGTCCGCTTCATCCATGGCGTCCGGTCCTCTTCTCCCTACAATCCCGTCTTGACTGCGATCACCTCCCAAGCGTCCGAGGAGCACCCGTATCAAGCCTCCAGATCCTGTGCGAGCTTCTCATGAAGCGTCGCACCGTGAGCAATCTTCTCCAGTGATCCTCATATGCAGCCCCAGCATCCGCCTCCTCCATGCACGTGTCCAGCTCTCAGCGTGATTCTCCCGTGTTCATGATCCCAGCGTCTGTGGCGATCCTCCATCGCGTCCATTCTCAGCACCGGATCCAGCCACAATTACCTCTCAGCCCTATTTATCCCGATCGTCCAAGCTCCAGCTCTCGCGATCACCGCCCAGGGTTTCCAGCATCCGCAATCAGCTCCTCCACAGCCATCCGCGCCCATTTCCCGGCGAGCAATAGGGCTCTCACGAACTATATAAGGATCTCTCTCGACTGGGAGAGGGGGGAGGCTCATTTGGGGAGAAGAAGAGGAAGAACAGAGGAGGCGGGGGCTGCTGCGGTTGAAGGAAGGAAACAAAGGAGGAGCTCCAGCCGTTTGGGAAGGAAAGAAAAAAAAAGAGAGGAAACAGGGGATGCCCTGTTTCCGAAAAGAATAAAAAAAAATGGAGGGCTAATTTCTTTTGGCAAAGGGTGATGGATGAACCCTTGGCATGTTGCTTTCATCAAGTATACTCTAAACTTGTATTCTAATTGTTTAATATCTATTGGTATGACTTTGATTCTTGCATACTCATCTATGAGATAGACTTGTATGGTTTATATATATTGGTGCATGGATTGTTTTGATGCTTGATTTATCGTAGACGTAACCGGCACGATAAATACTTGGATGTTGAATTCATGTTCTTAGATTGCATACTCCATGATTAGAACTACTCTATCATATTAATCCTTAATCAAGAATCGCCGAGTTTATTTATTGAAAGTAATATTGTCAAGAATGATTCCGGATCCCTAGCCTTCTCTATATCATCGAACTTTATTTATTGATCTATTATTCTTTATTTTTAATTTCTGAAAACCAACTGAAAATTATATTTAAAAATTATGCTAATAATTCATAGACCGTTCCCTGAGGGATCGACCTCGGACTTTCAAGTTATACTACTTTTGCGATTCTCCTGCACTTGGAAGAATAATTTTTCGAAAGCACCAAGTTTTTGGCGCCGTTGCCGGGGAACGGCTGAGTTATTAGTATAATTTTAGATTTAATTTTTACCTTAGTAGTTAGTATTTTTTTTCAAAAAAAATTTAAATCTTTACTACTATTTTTTTTTCCCTGCATAGTTTGCATCAAACTTTGATATCATAAATATTAGCCGTCTGATTGGACTCAAATTTGGTCAGCTGGTGCAAGACACATTGTTCGATATTCTGAACGGTCTGATTGACATTCTGAGACTTTTAAGACCATTAGAGTAATATAAAACCTTGCTAATTTCTATTTTGAATTTTCTGTGTTTAAATTTTTAGAATCAGAATTTTATTGTTATTATATCTCATTAACCCTTGTTGCTAATTGAAAATTGAAAAAAAGAAATTTAAAAAAAAAGAGAAAAAACCTAAAATTTCAAATTTTAAATTTTAGAATTCAAATTTCAAACTTCAACTCATAAAATTTAAAAAAAAGAAATAAATAATTTGCTTGATCAACTATTCAATGAAATTTAATGTCATGTCATAAAACATTAAAGAAAAAATCTCTTGATTGTTGCATATAGTATAAGGCATCAGCATAAAATATTCTAAGGGCTGAACCCATTAAAAAAAGATAAGGTCGGGATTTCATCACTCGTCCTTAGCCCAAAAATTACCCCAGTGCATAAATATCCTAAGCTTAACTAAAATCAACTAGACGTTGGCCCCTAAGGATATTCGAGTTCAATAGGACGAAGACCACCAAAAGTTGCACCAATTTCGCTCTATGGCCCAGTCGATGTCTAGGCGAGCTTTGTCCCTCTAAGGGAGACAGTCTCTATTCGAGGAAAGTGGATTTTAAGTGGGACCCTTGCTAAATGCATCGTGACCCTTCCACTTACCTGGGAGCTTACCTGGTCGACTAGGTTACTAGACCGGATTGGAGGCTTAGGTGTCCTCTTCAAACCAGTTAGGAGCTGTCTAGAAATTTAAGAAAAACATTAGGAATTGAGGTGTAATGTTTTGATGCATGCTTGATTGTGAATAGATTTTTATTTTTCTGTATTAGGTTGTCCTTTTAGATATCTTTTGGTAGCACTTATATTTAAAAAAAAAGAGAGGGAAATATTTTGCATGCTAAAGTGGAATAGGGACGACATCGGTCGATTAAGTCGTACAACTTTAGATCATCCCTTAGGACACACCCCTGAAATTCCTTCGCAGTATCTCACACCTTGTGAGATGGCTGATTTAAATGAAGATGCGGGAAGCCACCACGATCGAGAACGTGAACCCCATATTATGACCCTAAGACAATACCTACAACCGGCTAGGACTAGTCAGTCTTCATGCATAATTTTTCCTGCTAATGTAGGACAGTTTGACATCAAACCAGGGGTAATTCAATTGCTGCCCAAGTTTCATGGGTTAGAGTCCGAAAGTCCGTATCTTCATTTAAAGGATTTTGAAGAATTGAGCATTACATTTAGAGTGCCAAACATCACCGAGGATGTCCTCAAGTTGACATTGTTCCCTTTCTCTCTAAAGGATAAGGCCAAAACATGGCTAAACTCCTTGTGACCTAGATCAATAAGAACTTGGCAAGATATGCAGAGAGAATTTTTGAAAAAGTTCTTTCCCGCATAAAGGACTAACTTTTTGAAAAGACATATCAGTAATTTCCAACAAAAAGACCAATGAAACATTTTATGAAAGTTGGAAAAGATTTAAAAACCTTCTCTCATGCCCTCATCACGGGTTCGAAACTTGGAGAACTATTAGCTTCTTTTATGAAGGTTTATCTCCACAGTTGAAACAGTTTGTAGAGACCATGTGCAATGGTAGATTTTTAGAAAAACAACCTGATGAGGCATGGGAGTATTTGGATTCCCTTGCTGAGACTGCCCAACTTTGGGATAACTGGGATAGAAACAATAAGTCTTTACCTAAGCCTACTAGCTCTGTACAGGGAGGCCTTTACAACCTCAGAACTGAGGATGATCTTCATGCTAAAATGGCAGCCCTCACTAGGAAGGTAGAAGAAATTGAGCTTAGGAAGGTTGAGCCTGTCAAGACTATAGAGCTTAGAAACGAGTGTTGTGGTATCTGCGATATGTCGGGTCATACCACTACAGATTGCCCCACCATACCGGTATTCAAAGAAGTCTTGCACGATCAAGCAAATGCTATGAACTCCTACCAAAAGCCTTATAACGATCCATACTCGAATACCTATAACCCTGGTTGGAAGAATCATCTAAATTTTAGGTGGAGAAACGATCATCCTCAACAGTCACACCATTCAGCTCCTCCACCTGCACATCCTACTTTTGCATCACCACCCTCCCAAAAGCCGAATATCGAGGATACCTTGCAATCTATACAAACATTTCTACAAGGTCAAGCTAATATCAATGCTCAAAATACTCGAAATTTTGAAGATATAAGGAACCAATTGTCAATGTTGACTACCGTCCTAAGTACCCAAGAGAAGGATAAGCTTCCAGCTCAACCCCAACCTAACCCACAGGTGCACGGTAGTAATAATACGGCTCCTTCTAGTTCGCATACAGAACATGCAAAGAGCATTATGACTTTGCGTAATGGGAAAGTCATCGATCAGACCGTCCCATTAGGACCGCGGGTTGCTTCTAATTCTGATGCTCCCAAAGTCGATGAAAGGGACAAGATGAAGTTGAGGTCCCAACTTCTACCGAGAAAGTTGAATGTCCTTTTTCCCATCTTTTCCACAACGGTTAAAGCCGTTGCAAAAGCTCGAACCTAATTCTGAAATTTTTGAGCTTTTCAAGCAAGTAAAGATTAACATACCTCTTTTTGATGCAATCAAACAAGTACCCTCATATGCCAAATTTTTGAAGAACTTGTGTATTGTCAAGCGCCGATTAAATGTTAAGAAGAAGGCATTTTTAACTGAAAATGTGAGTGCTATTTTGCAGCACAACATTCTTCCTAAATATAAACATCCAGGTTGCCCAACCATCTCATGCATCATAGGCGACTTTAGGATAGAGCGAGCATTATTAGATTTAGGGGCGGTGTGAATTTGTTGCCATATTCTGTATATGAGCAACTTGGTTTAGGTGAGATGAAGCCAACCTCCGTCACTTTGCAATTAGTTGACAGGTCAGTTAAAATTCTAAGAGGGATTATCGAGGATGTATTAGTCCAAGTAGACAAGTTCTACTTTCCTGTCGATTTTATCGTATTGGACACACATCCGACTTCAAACTCACAATCTCAGATTCCAGTCATTTTAGGACGTCCATTCCTTGCAACTTCAAATGCATTGATTAATTGTAGGAATAGCGTCATGAAGCTTTCTTTTGGTAACATGACCTTAGAACTGAACATTTTTAATGTGTGCAAACAACCCAATGATCCCGAAGAGAGTAAGGAGGTTGATTGGGTTGAAACCATTGCAGAAGAATATTTGTTAGCTAAAGCAATTAACGACCCATCCGATGATAGCTTAATTGATTGGTGTCCTAATGGAACCAATGATGATGATTTGACAGTCACACCTATTGTGGATAATCTGGATATTAGGATGGTCACTGGGGTGGAGACCAAAAGTAGGAGATTTGAGAAGTTGTCGCCTCGAGAGGTGAAAATAGTACCATCCCGTGAGCAAGCACCCCAGCTCGAATTGAAACCCTTAACCAAAGGAACTTAAGTATGCTTTTCTTGGACCCGAAGACACTTTTCCTGTAATCATCTCGTCTGGACTTGATTCATACCCAAGAAAAAAATTAGTTGGTGTTCTAAAGAATCATAAAGGAGCCTTAGGGTGGTCTATTACCAACTTGAAGGGAATTAGCCCCTTAATTTGCACGCACCGGATATATTTGGAGGACAATGCCAAAACCACAAGGCAAATGCAACGAAGGTTAAATCCTACAATGAGAGATGTGGTTAAGGCAGAAGTCCTCAAGTTGCTTGACGTGGGTATTATTTATCCAATTTCCGACAGCAAGTGGGTAAGCCCTACTCAAGTCGTTCCTAAGAAGTCGGGTTTGACGGTAGTAGAAAATGAACAAGGTGAACTAGTTCCAACTCGTATCCCGACGAGTTGGCGCATGTGTGTTGGACTATCGAAAGCTGAATTTGGTCACACGAAAGGATCACTTTCCTCTACCCTTTCTAGACCAAGTGTTGGAGAGAGTTGCAGGGCATGATTTCTATTGTTTTCTCGATGGCTATTCGAAATATTATCAAATTAAAATTTTACCAGAAGATCAAGAGAAGACTACCTTCACTTGTCCTTTTGGCACATTTGCGTTCCAACGAATGCCATTTGGGTTGTGTAATGCACCTGCAACATTCCAAAGATGCATGCTCATCATTTTTGAAGACATGAACGAAAATTTTTTAGAAGTGTTCATGGACGACTTCTCCATTTTTGGCAACTCATTTGTTGATTGGCTGTCACATTTACAAGCAGTCTTAGCTCGATGTATAGAAAAGGATTTGATACTGAATTGGAAGAAATGTCATTTCATGGTGCCAAAGAAATTGTCCTAGGATATATTGTTTCATCGAAAGGCATGGAAGTAGATAGAGCTAAGATCGATTTAATTGCTAAGCTACCTGCACCCAAGACGGTTAGAGATGTTAGATCATTTTTGGGTCACGCCGGATTTTATAGGAGGTTCATCAAGGACTTTAGTGTCATAGCTCGACCATTATGTAACTCCTATCCGTGATACATCGTTCAATTGGACTGAAACCTGGTCAGGAGGTGATTACGCCCAAAGAATAACGCGGCTATCCGCAGTATATATTGGGGTGGTCGATTCCACAGGGAGAAGGTAGGAACACTAAAGGAACTACAAAACTAAAAAAAAATATCAAAGCAGTAAAATGTGATGTGAATGTTTAAAAGTAAATTGACAATTAGATTGTAGTAGTGAAAAAGATGTGACCAGAATTAATGGCAGCAAAGCATCGCGAATTTCTCACTTGAATCAGGTAATTCCATTCATATTTGATCCATTGGATAACTCAATTAGAGATCATAGCACCAGATTCTCTAATTGGAGGATATAGCATTACAATCAAAATATTTAGTGGTAATTCTAGAAAATCATTCTCCTCTTTTAAAACCAAGGATTGTTATCCTTTTAGACTCAGATTCAAAGACAAAAATATACCCAATGGCAATATTTCAGCAAAAAATCACACTAACTGGATAAACAATCAATCTAGATATAATCAAGCACCTCAACAATTATATAGAAAAAGACATGGCTGAATCTATGAAAAGAATAGGTTCAAGATTATTCCAACACAAGAAAGATCTATTGATGAGAAATGATAAACAAAAATTGTATCAACATGAGAATCTATTACATAGATCAAATATAATGAAACTACCATCATTCAAGCGAGTTCATCCCTAGCTTCACCAAAGAATTAGCTCTCCATGAATTTTTGGCTCCTCTTGATGATTTCTTTGTAATGCTGCCTTTTTTCTATTTAGAACGGCGTGCTCCCCAAGTATATATATGATTTTGGGGGCTAAAAATCCCTAGGAAACACGACTTAGACACGTTTGCATGTGTTTTTCCGACTTTACCCTCGAGCACCAACGTCAGCACAAGGTTCGGGAGACTCTCCAGATCGCATCGGATCTTCAAATTTTATGTTCTTATAGTCATTTGAAAGCTCTGGAAGTCTAGTTTCCAACAAAATTTTGAATCATCTTACTTGGACTTCTGTAGCTCTCGAAATCATCAAAATACTATACAAGGTCTGATCTGTCAGGGCCCAGGCTGGCGGTTTAGGGAAACCTAACTTTGCAACTTCATAACTTTCTCTCTGGAGCTCCAATTGACCTTATTCTTGATGCATATGAAACCTCAACATGTCTACTTCATCTCTACCAAGTTTCATTTCATTCGGACTGCAATGGGATATTCAATCTTCTTAACTCCATTCCTACAATAAAATCACCAAAATCAATTAAGACTTGGACACTTTGTGAAGTAAAGTTCCAGATTAGAAAATATCATAAAAATATCCAAATCATGCTTAAGTCTTAACAATTTAGCCTAAAGTGGGTAGTGTTAAAAGGTACATTTTCATGCACCTATCACACCTCCCAACCAGCTTATTGCTAGTCCCTAGCAATTTAAGCGAAGAAAAAGAACGGACTATATCCAACCCAGTGTAGACAGCTTTTTGCATGAGCTAAGCAATAATATTCAAGTATAACAAACAAAGTACTCGCAAGAGATCAACAATACTATCAAAATCAGTCCATCAAGAGCAACTCCCAGAATTCGTGTGTGTGTGTACTCTAAGCCGTAACCATCTTACCACCAACCCTGACACATACAATGTCGAGAACATTTCAAACAAAAGCTTCAACTCCATATCTCACAGGTATAATATTCAATAGTAGACTGGTGTAAGGGGTCTCTCTATGGAGTTGAGAAAGGGTGTTCACACAAATATATGAGAAGGCAAGTGTTCATGAACAAGCAACAAACAAGCATTGATCTTATAATAGGATCACCAACCATTGGGAACTCAACCATTCTTACCACAAACCCACTTAGGATCAAAAAGGTCAATAATAAAAGGTTGTAATGAGGCTAAAGTTAAGTAAAATAAAAAATAATAAAGGATGGATAAGAGAATTCAAAAGAACTTTCCAGTACATGCTAGAGGTCTTCACAAGATATAACATCAAGCACAACTTCCTCAAACTGCTTGTACCCTTTTTTTTTCTTTTCTCTTTTTTTTTCCTTTTTTTTTCACGCTAGTCATACCATTTGGTTATTTCATCAACAACTTCATACTAGCATTTTGAACCTGTGACAAGCAGTTTGGGGAACCAATAGAATCATTTTCAGAATGGAGATTAGAGCCTGAGACATTTTCAAGGCCTGTGGTAATAGAAAGCTGAAGCTGCTGGTGGAGTTGATTTGTTTCTTTGTTCTTTCTTTTCTTTTTCTTCTTCCTTTTTTTTTTTTTTTATAACACAATCTTTGGTTGCAATTATGGAGTCCATTTCAGCAAACCTGCCAGCACCAATGAGAAACCACCACAGTACATCCCCTTTCTTGTCTTCATTATTTGCGGGACCAATTATTTATCATCCCTAGCATGTACTTGAAAGTAAAAGGTAGGAAAGATATAATAATTTAGGCTCAACTCCAATGTGGAGGGGGGGTAAGGACATATGGGTTTACAAAGGAAAGGGTTCTTTTTTTTTTCGGCTCAAAATGGCTTCTAATGGATAAAACATGGGTTAGCTTGAAAGGCTCAAACGTTCATCCTAAATTGACCTTCATCATCTCCTAAGTATAATCAACCAACATACCACAAACTGTGCAATAAAAATTCCAATAGAGCAACCAATTCAAAAAAAATCAATGAACGCATGCCACAAGTCTCTGAACATGATGAACTCTCTCTCTCTCTAATACTCACCAATGCGTAAATACTTAAGTTTGAGAGTTCTCTAATTGTATGCATTGAACATCCATCAAACCACAAGGCTTAGATGCGTGCATAAAAAAGAATTCAAAGGGTGTCTTAATAGTGGTGACTAAGATAGAAAAATTGACTCCAGCAAAAATACTCTGTAATCATTTGTTTTTTTTTAAAGCAAATTCATGCAAAAACATATACACATGGGCTGCCCTCCCCCAACTAAAACATGACATTGTCCTCAATGTATGGAAATAAAAGCATAGAAAACAAAATAGGATAGAGGTCACCTGATTAGCGGAGCACAAATCCATGGTAAAAATAGAAGCTGGCAAACCTGAAAATTAAACTAAGGAAACCAAACGAAATAAAACAAAACAAGCAAAAACAAAAACTGAAACAAAGACAAATAAAGAAAAACAAAAAGAAACAAGGAAAAAGAGAAACATACCTGCATGGGCATAGCATCACTGTTCGTAGACGGGGTCCATGAGAAGAATATCTTCCTCTACTGGAGCCTCTTCTCAAGGACCGCTTGAGTCTCTGGCCATTTACCTTAAACATCCGACCATCTCTAGGATCTTCTATCTCTACCGCTCCATTCTCAATGTATGCTTTACCACAAAAGGACCAGTCCACCTAGATCGTAATTTACCAGGGTGTTTATGAAGCCTAGAATTCATATAAGTATACTCGTTGATTAGGTGCAAATGTTTTTCTAAGAATATTTCTATCATGAAATGCCTTCATCTTAGCCTTGTAAATTTTAGAATTTTCATAAGCTTCATTTCGCAACTCTTCTAACTCGGTCATCTGGAACTTCCTAAGCTCACCGGCTTCAGGTAAATCAAAGTTAAAGTTCTTAATAGCCCAATAGGCTCTATGTTCTAGCTCTACCGGTAGGTGGCAAGGTTTACCAAAAACAAGCCTATAAGGTGACATGCCTAGGGGAGTCTTGAAAGCTGTACGGTATGCCCAAAGTGCATCAGTTAATCGCAATGACCAATCCTTCCGGTCGGGGTTAACCGTTTTCTCTAAATACGCTTAATCTCTCTATTAGCAAGCTCTACCTGCCCACTTGTTTGAGGATGGTAAGCTGTAGAAATCTTATGCACCACCCCATACTTCCTCATCAATGCTTCAAAGGAACGGTTACAAAAATGTGTCCCCGGTCACTAATGATAACACGTGGTGTACCAAAACGAGACAACACATTTTCCTTTAGAAATTTAATTACTGTCTTATTGTCATTGTTTCTACAAGTTGCAGCCTCTACCCATTTGGACACATAATCTACTGGCAACAATAATATATAGATAACCAAAAGAAGGAGGAAACGGTCCCATAAAATCTATACCCCAGCAATCAAAAATTTCTATCACTAAAATTGGATTCAAAGGCATCATATTACGATGGGACAAAGCTCCTAATTTTTGACATTTCTCACAAGAACGACAATAAACATTTGTGTCTCGAAACAATGATGGCCAATAAAATCCACACTGCAAAATTTTTGTAGCGGTTTTCTTCATAGAGAAATGGCCTCCACAAGCTTGGGAATGACAGAATTCTAAGACACTTGCTATCTCATCATCTGGGACACATCTCCTCATAATTTGGTCAGCACAGTACTTAAAAAGATGTGGATCATCCCAATAAAAAGAACGTACCTCTGTTAAGAACTTCTGCTTATCCTGTGCATTCCAGTCTGATGGCATCTCACCTGTTACCAAATAATTGACAATATGTGCAAACCACGGCATGGAGGTGATAGAAATAATTGTTCATCTGGAAAATCATCACGGATCGGTGGTGTATCTGTAGTATCCTCAAATATTAACCTTGAGAGGTGATCAGCCACCCCATTCTCTAAACCCTTCTTGTCCTTGATGGTTAGATTAAATTCCTGCAAAAGCAAGATCCACCTAATTAATCGCGCCTTAGCATCCTTCTTTGCGAGAAGGTACTTAAGGGCTGCATGATCTGTAAAAATTGTAATAGGCGAGCCAATCAAATAAGCACGGAATTTATCTAATGCAAATACTACAGCTAGTAGTTCTTTTTCAGTAGTAGAATAATTCATTTGAGCACTATTTAAAGTCCTACTAGCATAATAAATGACAAAGGATTTTCCCTCTCTCCGTTGACCTAAGACAGCCCCTACTGCGTAGTCACTTGCATCACACATAATTTCAAAGGTAAACTCCAATCTGGTGGCTGCATAATGGGAGCTGAAGTGAGCTTCCCAATAAGCGTTTGGAATGCCGCTTGGCACTCTTGTGTCCACTCAAATGGGGTATCCTTAACTAGAAGGTTACACAATGGTCTAGATATGGCCAGAAAAATTCTGGATAAACCTCCTATAGAAACCAGCATGACCAAGGAATGATCTAACATCCTTCACAGTCTTAGGTGTGGGCAACTTAGAGATCAACTCAATTTTGGATTGATCAACCTCTATTCCCCTAGAGGAAACAATATGGCCCAAAACAATACCCGAAGGCACCATAAAATGGCATTTCTCTCAATTTAATACAAGGCCTTTTTCTTTGCAACGAGCTAGAACCCTTTTTAAATTAAACAAACATACATCAAAGGAGTCACCAAAAACAGTCAAGTCATCCATAAACACCTCCATGCAATTCTCACCATATCACTAAAAATACTCATCATGCACCTTTGAAAGGTAGCTGGAGCATTACACAAACCAAATGGCATACGACGAAATGCATAAGTTCCAAAGGGACATGTAAAAGTGGTCTTATCTTGGTCCTCTAAAGCAATTTCAATTTGATAATAACCAGAATAACCATCTAAAAAACAATAAAAGGGATGACCAGCTACACGCTCTAAGATTTGGTCGATGAATGGAAGGGAAAAATAATCTTTGCGAGTGGCAGCATTTAACTTCCTATAATCAATGCACATGCGCCACCCGGTTGCTGCTTTGGTAGGGGACTAATTCTCCTACATTCATTCTTCACTACTGTGACACCTGACTTTTTAGGAACTACCTGCGTAGGACTAACCCACTTGCTATCGGCAATCGGATAAATAATACCCGCATCTAACAGTTTTAAGACTTCATTTTTCACAACTTCTTTCATGGTAGGGTTTAGCCTGCGTTGGGGGTCTCTACGAGGGTTAGCTCCCTCCTCCAAGTGAATCCTATGAGAACAAATTAAAGGGCTGATGCCTTTAATGTCGGCCATGGTCCAACCAAGTGCAGATTTATGCTCATTCAAAAGTTGTAAGTAATTTTTTACCTTGTGATGCACTTAAGTCAGAAGAAATTATTACAGGAAAGGTATCACCTGGACCAAGAAATGCATGTTTTAAACCCTTAGGCAGTGGCTTTAACTCGACTTTTGGGCTTCAATGGTAGATGGCTTCGGTTGTTCTCGCATCAAGGGCAGCTCCTCAATCTTGGTTGCCATGTCCTCGTCCCATAATCCTGAGATGAATCAAAAACAGCACAAATATTAGTAACATCATTAGAGTCAAATGTGCTATCAAACCCAGAATTAATAAGAAAATATTCAAGAGGATCGGGGTCATGTTTTGTGATGGCTTCCTCTTGCATAAGTGTGTTTATCAGGTAAGTTTGGTGACACTCATCGTCCTCCTGTGGCTGTTTGCTTATGTGGAAGATATTGACCTCAAGGGTTCATATGCCCAAAGGACAACTTCATCATCCATTCCTGCAATTAATAAGAGCATTAGCAGTGCAAGAAAAGGTCTACCTAAAATAATGGGGATTTTTGATTCAGAAATAACAACAGAGTGTGTGTCTAGAATCAAGAAATCAACAGGATAGTAAAATTTATCAACTTGAATTAACACATCCTCAACTATCCCCCTTGGTATCTTTACTGACCGATCAGCTAACTGTAAGACCACAGAGGTGGGTTTGATCTCTCCTAATCCCAATTGCAAGTAAACAGAATAAGGCATGAGATTGACACTAGCTCCCAAATCAAGTAAGGCCTGTGCAAACTCATGATTCCCAATAATACAAGAAATTGTGGGGCATCCTGGGTCCTTATATTTTGGTGGGATTCTCTGTTCAATCAAAGCACTTGTTCCGTTAGAAAAGCTGTTTTCTTAACATGGTGTTTTCTTTTTACAGTGCACAAATCTTTAAGGACCTTTGCATAAGTTGGAACCTGTTTTATCACATGTAACAAAGGAAGATTAATTTTCACTTGCCTTAGGTTCTCTAGGATCTCGCTACTATGGTCCATAACTCTTGAGGTAGACTTGAGAGCTTGAGGAAAGGGCACTCTAACTGGACTCTTCACTATCTCTTCCTCTCTTGGAACATCAACTACATCACTACTCAACTTCTCTTGTGTGTCCTTAGGCTTGGGAACCCTTTCTATAACCTTACCACTTCGAGTAATTATGGAATTAACCTCCTTAAGATCTTGCCTATCAGGGTTAGAAGTTTGTGCCATATGCTGACCTTGGGGATTGGGTTGAGCTTGCGATGGAAATTTTCCTCGCTCATTTACGGTTAAAGCACTAATCAACTTAGACACTTGACTCCTAATCTCTTTATTTTCCTCAACCACCTGAGTTAATCATTGATTCAAACTTCTGGTTTGTCTTATTCTGAGCCTCAATAGAAGCATGTAGTGTGTCCTCTAAAGGATTCCTAGAAGATGGGGCATGGTATGGAGGTGTTAGAATAAGCTCTAGGCAGCTGTGGTTGTGCAGGATGTTGCGGGTCAGATTTCCAACTAAAGTTAGGATGGTTCCTCCAACCAGGATTATAGGTATCTGAAAAGGGTGTAAAAGGCTTCTTGTACATACCTAGGGCATTATAATGTTCCTCATACACACCCCTCATTTCAGCAAATGTGGACAATCCTGAGCTAGGTGATCCACTCCACCACATACAAAACAGGGTCCATGGGACTCAACACGAGAAACAGTATGTGTAACCTTTGTATCCTTTGTTTTTAAGGCCTCTAACTCCCTAGTCAGAATTTCTATCCGGGCCTTGAGATTATCCTCCTCTCTAAGATGGTAAATTCCTCCACTAGAAGGAGTAGCTGTAGGTCGTGACCTACTAGTACTATCAGTCGCACTAGGTCCTGTCCAAGTATGAGCTTTCTCAGCTAGATCATTCAGGTACTCTATGGCCTCATCCGGATCTTTCTGCAAGAACTCACCATTACACATCATCTCTACAAATTGGCGCTCTCTAGGTGTAAGTCCCTCATAAAAGTAACTAACTAAACGCCAACTCTCATAGCCGTGATGAGGACACAAGTTCAACAAATCTTTAAACCTCTCCCACACCTGATACAAAGTCTCACTATCCTTTTGTGCAAAGGTTGAAATATGTCTCTTCAAACCACTGGTCTTATGGTGGGGGAAGTATTGTTAAAGAAAACCTGTGTCATCTCATCCCAAGATCCTATTGACCGCGGTCTCAGTGAATACAACCAACTTTTCGCTCTATCTTTCAGAGAAAATGGAAAAAACTTAAGTCTAACTGCATCTATTGTACCGGGTTGACTATGAAAAGTCGCCACTACCTCCTCAAACTCTCTAATGTGCACGTAAGGATTTTCATTCTCTAAGCCATGAAAGGTAGGAAGTAACTGTATCATTCCTGGTTTAAAATCCTGTTGTGGGACATTGGGTGGGAACATAATGCATGACGGTGTGGCTGTGCGTGTAGGATGGAGATAGTCCTGGAGAGTCCTAATGGGCTGATCTTCGTGATTGCTCATGGTGTTAGAATTAGATGGCGTATCGGGCAAATTCACAGAAAAAGTGTCAGGTTCTAATTCCGGTCTTCTTGCAAATCTACCTAACTCGTCTCTATGCCTACGCATGCAACACAAAATATATGTATATTATTTTTATTTTATTTTCATTTTTTTTTTTGCACAATCAAATCAAAACTATGAATGAAATAAACTGAAGACAAAAAGCAAGAGAAAAAAAAAAAAGAAGAAGAAGAAGGAACGAGGTTACCGCTTTGACGAACAGCAAACCTATTCCTTGAAGCGCTTCTTGTACCGTTCTTCCCGGCAACGGCGCCAAAATTTGATTACGCCCAAAGAATAACGCGGCTATCGCAGTATATATTGGGGTGTCGATTCCACAGGGAGAAGGTAGGAACACTAAAAGAAACTACAAAACTAAAAAGAAATATCAAAGCAGTAAAATGTGATGTGAATGTTTAAAAGTAAATTGACAATTAGATTGTAGTAGTGAAAAGATGTGACCAGAATTAATGGCAGCAAAGCATCGCGAATTCCTCACTTGAATCAGGTAATTCCATTCATATTTGATCCATTGGATAACTCAATTAGAGATCATAGCACCAGATTCTCTAATTGGAGGATATAGCATTACAATCAAAATATTTAGTGGTAATTCTAGAAAATCATTCTCCTCTTTTAAAACCAAGGATTGTTATCCTTTTAGACTCAGATTCAAAGACAAAAAATATACCCAATGGCAATATTTCAGCAAAAAATCACACTAACTGGATAAACAATCAAATCTAGATATAATCAAGCACCTCAACAATTCTATAGAAAAAGACATGGCTGAATCTATGAAAAGAATAGGTTCAAGATTATTCCAACACAAGAAAGATCTATTGATGAGAAATGATAAACAAAAATTGTATCAACATGAGAATCTATTACATAGATCAAATATAAATGAAACTACCATCATTCAAGCGAGTTCATCCCTAGCTTCACCAAAGAATTAGCTCTCCATGAATTTTTGGCTCCTCTTGATGATTTCTTTGTAATGCTGCCTTTTTTCTGTTTAGAACGGCATGCTCCCCAAGTATATATATGATTTTGGGGCTAAAAACCCTAGGAAACACGACTTAGACACGTTTGCATGTGTTTTTCCGACTTTACCCTCGAGCACCAACGTCAGCACAAGGTTCGGAAGACTCTCCAGATCGCATCGGATCTTCAAATTTTATGTTCTTATAGTCATTTGAAAGCTCTGGAAGTCTAGTTTCCAACAAAATTTGAATCATCTTACTTGGACTTCGGTAGCTCTCGAAATCATCAAAATACTATACAAAGGTCTGATCTGTCAGGGCCCAGGCTGGCGGTTTAGGGAAACCTAACTTTGCAACTTCATAACTTTCTCTCTGGAGCTCCAATTGACCTGATTCTTGATGCATATGAAACCTCAACATGTCTACTTCATCTCTACCAAGTTTTATTTCATTCGGACTGCAATGGGATATTCAATCTTCTTAACTCCATTCCTACAATAAAATCACCAAAATCAATTAAGACTTGGACACTTTGTGAAGTAAAGTTCAGATTAGAAAAATATCATAAAAATATCCAAATCATGCTTAAGTCTTAACAATTTAGCCTAAAGTGGTAGGGTTAAAAGGTACATTTTCATGCACCTATCAGGAGGCATTCGAAAAGTTAAAGTCTATACTTAGCACTGCACCCATCGTGCAGCCACCTGATTGGTCATTACCTTTTGAGATCATGTGCGATGCTAGTGGCTATGCGATAGGAGCTGTCCTAGGACAATGAAAGGATAATAAGCCATATGTCATTTACTATGCAAGCAAAACCTTAAACGATGCTCAAATGAATTACACCACCATCAAGAAGGAATTGCTTACAGTAATATTTGCCTTAGATAAATTTCGCTCTTATATCCTTGGTGCTCCTATTGTTATCTTCACGGACCATGCAGCACTAAAATATTTGTTGGATAAGAAAGAGGCCAAACCATGCTTAATACGATGAATACTTCTACTCCAAGAATTTGACATCACTATCAAAGATAAAAAGGGAGTAGAAAATGTGGTTGCTGACCATTTATCACGATTAGTTTTTAATGATTCGGTACCACAGTTTTCCATCAAGGACTCATTCCCCAAAGAGCAGTTGTTTGCACTTTCTACTATGCCATGGTATGCTGATATTGTAAACTTTCTTGTCACGAACCGAATTCCGAAGCATTGGGGGTCGACAGATAGAAAAAATTTTTTGCGCGAAGTGAGGAACTATTACTATGACGAATCCTATTTATTTAAATATTGCAATGATCAAATTTTTAGACGATGCATACCGAATCATGATATATAAAGCGTACTTTCTTTCGGTCACACTGATGCTTGTGGTAAACACTTTGCTTCTAAGAAAACCGCCGTAAAGGTCTTGCAATGTGGTTTCTATTGGCCTACTATATTCAAAGATGCCCACGAGTTCGGCAGGACATGTGATCCATGTCAACATATTGGAAGTATAACTCGTAGGCAAATGATGCCTTTTCAACCCATTACTATTATCGAAATTTTCGATTGTTGGGGCATCGATTTTATGGGCCCATTCCCACCGTCTTTTGGATATGAGTACATTTTAGTTGGTGTCGAGTATGTGTCCAAATGGGTAGAAGATGTCGCTTGTAGGACCAATGATCACAAACCTGTCCTGAAGTTTTTTAAAAAAAATATTTTTTCACGATTTAGGATGCCTAAGGTTATAATTAGTGACGGTGGAAAACACTTTTGTAATAAGCCTTTCGAGACCTTATTGAAAAAGTATAGTGTCACCCATAGAGTTGCTACCCATATCACCCGCAAACTAGTGGCCAAGTAGAATTAGCCAATAGAGAGATCAAGTATATTTTAGAAAAAAACGATAAATCCATTACGAAAAGATTGGTCCTTGAAACTATCAGATGCATTATGGGCCTATCGTACTGCATACAAAACCATTCTTGGCATGTCTTCCTACCGGCTAGTCTACGAAAAAGCATGTCATCTGCCTGTAGAAATAGAACATAAATCGTATTGGGCAATTAGAAAATTGAATTTTGATTTACAAGATGCCGGTCTAGCTAGAAAATTGCAATTGAACGAGCTTAATGAGATTCGCAGAGATGCTTATGACAATGCTAGACTTTGTAAAGAACGAATAAAATTAGGCACGATAGATCAATTTTAAGAAAATCTTTTAAACCTTCACAAAAAGTTCTTTGTTATGACTCTCGCTTACACCTATTTTCTGGCAAGTTGCGATCGAGATGGACAGGTCCTTATATTATAAAAACTATTTTTCCACATGGGGCGGTTGAGATTGAGAATCCACGGGATGGTAAAATTTTTAAGGTAAATGGACACAGGTTAAAACCTTTTCTTGAGAATTTTACAGATGAAGAGGACTCCTTTTTCTTGGGGGAGCCTTCTTATGACTGAACATGAAGGCAAAGGTATGTGTATATTAGTTAGAATTATTTTTCTAGTTTTGTAGGTCTTATTTTCTGGATATCAACAGCTCAAGGTATTCCTCTTCTCTCCAATATTATTTTCTTGTATCTATTACATTGAGGACAATGCAATGTTTAAGTTGGGGGGAGGGAAATATTTTGCCACCAAAAAAAAAAAGCAAAAAAAATTTGTTTCTGCATTTGATTTATTACCAATGCACATGTATTTTCATATTAAGTTTGTGCAACTATTAAGGCAAGGAACACATGCATACTATGACTGATCAGAGATCTATTATTAGATCCCCGCACATGTACTTAATGATTATAGGAAGGCCTCAGGAGTTCACATTTGTTTAATGCATTTTTATTAAGCCATATCTGTAAAAGAAGTACGAGTATCCTTGTTCGTACTATAAGGTTCATGATTTGGTTTTCACATAAAGATAGAAGTTGAATACCCTGGCTAGATCACCTAAGTGCCTTATGTTCCGACCTTGGTTGACCTATAGTCACGATGCAGTCACGCTATATGGTTCAGTTTACCTACTCTTATTATTAAAAAAAAAAGAAAGAGATGACAAGTCTGACCTCGTGGCGTAGTCTGGTTCGAGTAATTAAGTCCGAGGGATGTTTCACCTAATGCCTTGAGCCAACTGGATCAGGAGTCATTGGCCGAAAACTCGCTACATGAACCTTACTAGAGCCTAAGGGGGTTGGACTATTGTAATCGTCATATTTGATAAAAAAAAAAGCATGAATAAGGTTGGTTGGACTGAACCTAGTGACATGTGGTAATGGCTGGTTTGACTCCATTAAATTGGAACTCTGTATACTCTAGATATTTAACTGGGCTTGATAGCTCCTCCTTTATATGCGAACCATTTTTGACAAATTTAGACAACATGAGATATTCTGAAAATTTGATGGATCAGGCTCTAATAAACTGTAGTAAATACTTGTGAACTTGAGTAGTGCACCTAAAAATTCAAGTAGTACCATGTTGTGGTGGAGATCTTAGTGCTCTAAGAAAGTCATTCTGTTTATGTACACTACACTTTAGTATTCCTCTTGCTTTGATAGTTGCCAAGCTTAAGAAAAATATATATCACATGTGTATTAGCTTAGGCTTTATTTCATATTTTTTAGGATCTCATGTCATATCATTCATGATGTTTGTGGGTAACATCCTTGAAAACCCTCACGAGACAACACTCGTCCACTAGGATAACCTAGGGGTTTAACGGCTTGTTGCACGTGCTAAGTGCAATCGTGATGCCCTACAAAAGTGGGTGCATATCTTAGTTTTATGTCTTTAGCTTTAATAAAAAGTCAAAGAATTGACCAACACTTTTTGTACTCTCATGTTATTATTTACTCTGAATTGCTAAAGACTAGCAATAAGCTAGTTGGGGGGTATGATGAGAGCACAAAAGTGCGATCTAAGTACCAATTAACTTAGCCTAATGCTAGAAAAATAATGATAAATAATAGATGTTAACATTTGCATGATTAATATTTTATCCTTAACACTTACTATAATTTTTAACATTATTTTATATAAATTCATCTAAAAGGGATGCATCTTCCCAACTGCAGAACAGAGTCTATGACTCTTCTTCCGCGCACCCAAGCGACTCCCCAAATTCCGCAATGCAACCCAAGCTTCCAGCCGTCCGTGAGCTAGGATCTATGATCTGATCTCCCGCACCCAATCCTAGCATCCTGATTCCATCTACACCAGTGATCAGCTCCCTTCCCGTCTTGACCGCGTTCTCAACCTCCCAGTCCCAGCGTCCGCTTCATCCACGGCGTCCGGTCCCCTTCTCCCTGCAATCCCATCTTGACCGCGATCACCTCCCAAGCGTCCGCGGAGCACCCGTATCAAGCCTCCAGATCCTGTGTGAGCTTCTCGCGAAGCGTCGCACCGTGAGCAATCTTCTCCAGTGATCCTCACGCGCAGCCCCAGCGTCCGCCTCCTCCATTCACGCATCCAGCTCTCAGCATGATTCTCCTGTGTTCATGATCCCAGCGTCTGTGGCGATCCTCCATCGCGTCCATTCTCAGCACTGGATCCAGCCGCGATTACCTCTCAGCCCCATTTATCCCGATCATCCAAGCTCCAGCTCCCGCGATCACCGCCCAGGGTTTCCAGCGTCCGCAATCAGCTCCTCCACAGCCATCCGCGCCCATTTCCCGGCGAGCAATAGGGCTCTCATGAACTATATAAGGATCTCTCTCGGCTGGGAGGAGGGGGGAGGCTCATTTGGGGAGAAGAAGAGGAAGAACAGTGGAGGCAGGGGCTGCTGCGGTTGAAGGAAGGAAACAGAGGAGGAGCTCCAGCCGTTTGGGAAGGAAAGAAAAAAAAAAGAGAGAAAACAGGGGATGCCCTGTTTTCGAAAAGAATAAAAAAAATGGAGGGCTAATTTCTTTTGGCAAAGGGTGATGGATGAACCCTTGGCATGTTGCTTTCATCAAGTATACTCTAAACTTGTATTCTAATTGTTTAATATCTATTGGTATGACTTTGATTCTTGCATACTCATCTATGAGATAGACTTGTATGGTTTATATATATTGATGCATGGATTGTTTTGATGCTTGATTTGTCGTAGACGTAACCGGCACGATAAATACTTGGATGTTGAATTCATGTTCTTAGATTGTATACTCCATGACTAGAACTACTCTATCATATTAATCCTTAATCAAGAATCGTCGAGTTTATTTATTGAAAGTAATATTGTCAAGAAGGATTTCGGATCCCTAGTCTTCTCTATATCATCGAACTTTATTTATTGATCTATTATTTTTTATTTTTAATTTCTGAAAACCAACTGAAAATTACATTTAAAAATTATGCTAATAATTCATAGACCGTTCTCTGAGGAATCGACCTCGGACTTCCGAGTTATACTACTTGTGGGATTCTCCTGCACTTGGGAGAACAATTTTTTGAAAGCACCAGCCACGTTGGCTTCTAGGGCATACTTCTAACAATCTCCCACTTGCACTAAAGCCAATTAGACATATATTTAAGTTCCATTTTTTCAAGATGGACTTCTAATTTCTTCTGACTCAGCTGCTTAGTGAATGGGTCCGCCACGTTATCAGTGGAGTCTACTCTCTGTACCTCTACATATTTCTTTTCGAGGTAGTCGCGAATTAGATGAAATCGCCGGTCTATATGCTTGGACTTCTGGTGAGACCTCGGCTCTTTAGCCAGTGCTATGGCGCCGTTGTTGTCGCAAAAAAAGGTTATGGCATCTGATGACATGACTCCTAGCTCTTCGACAAACTTCTTATATCAGAATGCTTCCTTCGCAGCATCCGATGCAACAATGTACTCTGCTTTCATGGTAGAATCTATAATAATCGGTTGCTTGGAACTCTTCCAATTTACCGATCCTCCATTGCATAAGAATGCATATCCTGATGTAGACTTTCTATCATCAGGGTCAGTCATGAAGTCTGAATCAGTATATCCTTCTACCTTTAACTCTGTGCCTCCCCCAAAGATCAAAAATATATCCTTAGTCCTTCTTAAGTACTTAAGGATATTTTTCACAGTTATCCAGTGCTCCTCGTCTGGATTTGACTGATATCTGCTTGTGACACTCACAGCATGTGCTATATCAGGTCGAGTACATAGTATGGCATACATGAGGCTCCCTATTGCCGATGCATAAGGGATCCTACTCATGCGCTGAATCTCTTCAGATGTTTTGGGGCACATCCTTTTGGAGAGATTTATCCTATGCCTTAGGGGTAACAATCCCCTCTTAGAGTTTTTCATGCTGAACCTCTTCAGCACTTCCTCTATGTACATTTTCTGTGATAGGCCAAGCATCCTCTTAGATCTATCTCATAGACCTTAATTTCCAAAATATAAGATGCTTCACCTAGATCTTTCATGGAGAACTTCTTAAACAGCCATAACTTGACCGATGTGAGCATGGGAATATCATTTCCAATTAGGAGTATATCATCCACGTACAATACGAGGAATACTGTAGCCCTCCCACTGACCTTTTTGTACACACATGGTTTCTCTTCGTTCTTGATGAAATCAAATGATTTGATCACATCATCGAAACGAGTGTTCCAACTCCAAGATGCTTGCTTTAGTCCATAAATGGATCTTTGCAGCTTGCTGACCTTGTGATCACCATCACTGGAAGTGAAACCCTGAGGTTGTTCCATATAGATATCTTCCTCAAGATATCCATTAAGAAAAGCAGTTTTTACATCCATCTGTCATATCTCATAATCATGATAAGCTGCAATGGCAAGCAACGTTCGAATGGACTTCAGCATGGCTACCGGTGAAAAGGTATCTTGATAGTCAATACCTTCGCGCTGACTATAACATTTTGCAACCAACCTTGCCTTATAGGTCTCTACCTTGCCATCCGAATCCATTTTTCTTTTGTAGATCCATTTACACCCAATAGGTACTATACCTTCAGGCGGATCTACTAAGGTCCATACTTGGTTGGAATGTATGGAGTCTATTTCTGACTTCATTGCATCCATCCATTTTCCGGAGTCGATGTCTAACATCGCTTCGTTGTAGGTCTTGGGATCATTACTATGATCTCTTTCTTCCATGAGGAACTCTTCCTCTATTTTCTCTGTAAGCATACCTAAGTATCTTTCAGGAGGATGGGAGATCCTACTGGATCTACGAAGTGGACGAGGTTCTTCATGTATTGGCTCAATGTGAATAGGTTCACTAGGCTCAATTGCTCGTTGCTCTTCAGAGACTTTCTCTTCGAGCTCAATTTTTCTCCCACTGCCTCTATCAAGGATAAACTGTTTTTCCAAGAATATGGCATGTCGGCTCACAAATACTTTGTGATCTTCTGGGATGTAAAAATTGTATCCTAACGACTCTTTAGGATATCCAATGAAACGAGCACCAATTGTCCTAAACTCTAACTTGTCCGCCTGTTGTCACTTGACTTGGGCTGGACATCCCCAAATCTTGAAATAACCAAGACTTGGTTTCTTACCATGCCATATCTCATACGGTGTGGTAGGAACGGACTTAGAGGAAACTCTATTCAATATATAGATAGCTGTAAGTAGGGCATCTCCCCACAAGAATAAAGGTAAGTCAGTGAAGCTCATCATAGACCTGACCATATCCAATAGGGTCCGATTCCTTCTTTCTGACACTCCGTTGAGTTGAGGTGTTCTAGGAGGTGTCCATTGTGAAACTATACCATTTTGTTTAAGATAATCGTGAAACTCTCCACTAAGGTATTCTTCTCTCGATCTGATCGAAGAACCTTAATGAGTTTTTCTGTCTGTTTTTCTACTTCAAATCTGAATTCTTTGAACCTTTCAAATGCTTCAGATTTATGTCTCATAAGATAGATATAACCATACCGTGAGAAATCATCGGTAAAAGTAATAAAGTAGAAAAATTGATCCCTAACCTGCACATCGAATGGGCCACACACATCAGTGTGTACTAGGGCAAGTATTTCAGTGGACCTCTCCCCATGTCCTACAAAGGGTAATTTGGTCATTTTTTTTTGAAGGCAGGATTCACAAATCGGATATGTTGCCCAGATAGACAACCCAAGAGGGGGGTGAATTGGGTTTTAAAATAATTTTGCAATTAAAACGTTTGTGGATGACTAATTAATACTTTTGCAAGATGATTAATTAGTTGCTATGTGCTGTAAGTGAAATGAGAGTGAGAGAGAGAGACACAAGCAATCACAAACACAATGTTTATAGTGGTTCGGAGCTAACCCTTGCTCCTACGTCCACTCCCCAAGTCTCACTTGGGAATTCACTATAACCCCTTGGATTACAGCCGGTTGTTTTACAAGCTCATAACCCAACTTGTTGTTTTACGAGCTCACAACGAACTCGGTCGGTTTTCCCAGGCTCACCGTCTAGAACCACCCCGATTGTTTTTCCGAGATCACAATCGAACCCTTACACGTTGGTTTTACCCTCGGCTCACCAACCAACCTCTACACTCTTGATTCAATCTCCTGATTGAATCAAGCAAAGACAAGATGGAAAGAACAAGGACAAACAGAAAAACAGAGCTTCTAAAAACAGATATACAGCAATATAAACTAGAGAGAAGTTAAGAGACCTCAAACACGTTTGAGTTGGAGTAGAGTAGGGCTTCTTGAACTGTGAGTCTCCTCTTGAATGTCTGGTCCACTTGAAGGCAGGAGGAGACTTCTTTAAATGCTGGGAAGAGGTAGCTGGATGGAGTTAATGGCGCTCTTCCTTCTTTTCTGTTGAAAACCAGTTGGCAGAGATAGGATGCTTGATTTCTTTGAGTGGAATAGTGCTTTTCTGCCTTGCTATAGTCCTCTGTGGCTATTTAAGCCATCCCCCACGGAAACTAGCCGTTAGACACCTTTTTCTGCCCGTTCTGCACACTCTGCACATCCTGACAATATGTCCGTTGGGGTCGGAGTCGACTCGCGCGATCTGAAGTCGACTCGGCTGTAGCGGAAATCGACTCATGCTTTTCTGGAGTCAGCTCGGCAACTGTTCCGGATTTGAATTAAAGTGACCTCCGCGACTGGGAGTCGACTCGACTTAACCCGGAGTCGACTCGCCAACTTCTGGAGCTGACTTGCCATTTTCGGAGTCGGCTCATCCCATGAAGTCCATGGAGCTAATTTTTCAACTTGGCCCACTCGAGTCGACTCGACAATCCTGGGAGTCGACTCGGCGCTCAGAGCCCGAACTCCCGATCTTCTATCTTTTGGCTCGTCCAGTCTTGGAGTCGACTCGAACTGTTCCGGAGTTGACTCGGCTCTCAGTTTCCGAAACACAGCCTTCTGCCTTTTTGATGTAGCGCTGCCTTGGAGTCGACTCGAGCTGTCTGGGAGTCGACTCGGCTCCCAGAGACAATAATTCGGTCTTCTGTCTTTTTGGGGTCGCACTGTCTCGGAGTCGACTCGCGCATTGCGGGAGTCGACTCGGATCTTAGAGTCCGAAAACTGCTCTCTGACTTTTGCCTTGTGTACCACTGAGAGTCGACCTGCCAACCATCGGAGTCGACTCGCGTTCCACAGGAGTCGACTCGAATCTCAGGGTCGAAAATCGCTCTCTGACTTTTCTGTCTGTAACTCCTTGGAGTCGACTCATACTACTCCGGAGTCGACTCGGTAATCATCGGAGTCGACTCGCGCACTTCAGGAGTTGACTCGCTGACAGGTTTTGAGTTGAGTCTTTCTGTTCGTCTGTCAGTTCTCAGTCGGAGTCGACTCGTAATGATCCGGAGTCGACTCGAGCCCGTGCCAGTGATTCTGATACGCTTGGAGTCAACTCGTAATATCCCGGAGTCGACTCGAGTCTCAGACTTTGGTTCAAACTGACTTCTTAACTTATCCAAAATATCTTGAACCAAGTCTAGAAACACTTAGACAAGATTTTCACTGAAACACTCAATTGAATTCATTAGTAAACAAAAGATATACTCAAATGCTTTGAGCTCATCAAAATCAAATAGGGTTTTAATCAATCACTCCACAATCTCCCCCTTTTTGATGATGACAAAACATTGAGTATATGTAAAGTGAATTGCTCAATAAACAAGGAAATAAAATCTATAAATGAATTCAAGTGTCTGGTTTTTTAATTTATCCAAACTTGAAAGGTGTGAAACAATAAATTTTGGAGTTAAAGCTTCCCCTTTCATTTGGAATTATATAAGCCTTCATGTCATGCACTCAATTGTTTGGCTTATATATATTTAATGATTTGACTTTCTTAAAAATTCAGATTCTCCCCCTCAACATATGCATTCTACTTTGTTTTGATTCTCTGAATTTCTTTTTAATGCATTGAAGTTTTTGAACTGAAATTTTTGGTTTTTAGAGGGAAAATCTGTCAATTTGTTCTTGAGTAGGATTCAACTAATCTCCAAATATCCCTTGAATAGATTCTGGAGATTACTCCATTAGGAGCCCCAACAGAGAGATAATGAGCCTCGAGGTACCAAATCCACTAAGAACAAATTATGTTTTAATTTTTTATTTCTTTTATGTTGATTCCATTTACATATCTATTAAATATTTCTCCCCCTTTTTGTCATCGTATCAAAAAGGAAGTGAGTATAACACTCAATCATTTAGAGAGCAAATTGCACAAAATTGAAGAGAATATGTCTACTCATTGTATTGATGTGTATGTAAATACATTTGTGAATACAATAAGTAAAGCAAAAAGAATACATGTCAAAATACAAAAAGATATCTAAGGCTTCCTCGAGGAGGATGCGGCTCCCCGGGGCATGCGCTCTGCAAGTAGTGTGACTGCATTGGTGACGTGCTCGAGCTGTCGGATAATGGCCGAGGTGGCCCTGCTATGTGTCGTATCGAGCTCGGTCACCGACTGCTGAAGTGTGTCAAGCTTGGCGATGAGCACATTCGCCAAGCGCTCGGCCCCCTGGGTAGTGGTTCCCATGTCGTGTCGCATGTCATCGCGCATCTTCCGAGTGGTGCTCGTGATATCGCTCATACTGGAGAACTGGGCCTGAATCAAGCTCCTGACGTTGTAGATCTCTTCCCGCACATGGGCCGTCATCTCAGTCACGGCTGACAGGGAAGGGACCAACGCTGAAGAAGGTGCAGGAGAGGGAGCAGTCACTGTACCTCGGAGCTCCCTAAGCAGGTCGTCCCGGAGATCTCTAACTATCTCCTGCCGCAACTCCCGGAGCTGCTTAGGAGAGATCCGGACCTCCATGGGCTGAGTAGGTGGAGCTGAGGAGGAGGGTCCGGCAGAGGTGGTGGGAGCAGAGGTGGAGGGAAAGGTAGGATAGTCTGAGTCTGGGTCAGGACTGGGGGAATGTCTGGTGGTATGTGTGGAAGTGGATGATTTCCTAACCCAGGTTCCCTCGACCTTCCGAAACCCCATCCTGTGTAGGGTTCCCGGACGCATGCGATCTGTCCATCGCAATGCGTGAGAGGGTTCCTCCTCAGGAATGGGAATCTCGGCCTCCCTAAACAGAAGAGTGAACATCATGCCATAGGGGAGGGTGAGCCTAGGTCTATCTAGTGGCTCACATAGGTATCTATACATCATCTTGGGAAAGTTGATTGGGGTGTCCTGGAGGATGTAGAACATAAGAGCTAGGTCTCTCTCAGATACAAAATCGAAGCGGCCAGTCTTCGGGAAGAGGGACCTAGAGATGATACTCAAGAGGAGCCGCATCTCAACTGAAAGTGAGCTAGCAGACACCTCATCTAAGGAGGACTGAGGTGGATGTCCTAGAATGGCCGTAAGGGCCTCAGTCCTATCCTCGGGGTGTGTGGGAGCCACCCCTACTTGTGGAAGATGGAGGACCTGAGCAATGATATCCTCCGAAATGAACAATGGGACACCGGCTACCGTGCCCTCGATACCCCCATCGCCCCTATGTACAGTACCGTAGAACTCCCTAACTAGGCCAGGGTATGTGGGGAGATCTAGGGAACAAAAATACTCTAAGCCCTGGGCCCGCAGTCTCTCTCCTATAGTAAAGCCCTCCCGGGAGAGATAGTCGAAATCGATGTATCTCCCGGTGGAGACCGCCTTCCCGGCGCACGGCCTCGAGGGAACCTCCCTCGGCGGAGAACGAGCCGGAGGTTGTGGCCTCACGGGATCGTTCCGAGCCTTGGAACGCCGCTCGGCACCGATCGCGGGTTGGGGTCTCTTCCGGACAACGGCTTTACGAGGCATTTTGACCTAGGGAAGAGGAAGGAACCTAAAGAAGCGAGGAAGATGGACGGGAAAAACCTTAAGGTCGGCCGGAGACGCTCTAGGAGTCGGCTCTAGGGCTTGTGAACAGTGGCGGCGGTGAATAGAAGTGTTGAGTAAACGATGAAGTTAGGGTTAAAAAATCGGATCCCGACTGCGAGTCGACTCCTCTGAGTCGCGAGTCGACTCGACCTCGAGTCGACTCCAAAGTATGCGCGAGTCGACTCTCCTTATGCGCCTATTGACCTCGAGTCGACTTCCGACTGTATGCGAGTCGACTCCCCGTTACGAGCCGACTCTGAAACTTGCTCGAGTCGTCTCGAACTCTGGCACGCACCTAAAAATCATGCTATGTTCGTGCCGAATGAGGGAAAATCACTAAGTTATGATCTGATTTGATGATCATTGTAAAGAAACTCTAAATTAGCCACAATCTAATCATCAAAATCAATGAACTAGTGGAAAATACCACTAGGATGGATCAATCACTCCCAATCCCCTCCTAAGCACACTAAATCTCTCTTCACTTAAGGGTTTTGTAAAAATGTCAGCTAATTGATCATCAGTGCAAACAAATTGAAGTGTCACATCACCATTCAGTACATGATCTCTTATGAAGTGATGTCTTATCTCAATATGTTTAGTTCTTGAATGCTGAATTGGATTTTTAGTTAGGTTAATGGCACTTGTATTATCACAATTAATGGGAATTTTATCTTGTTTAATGCCATAGTCTTCCAATTGTTGTTTGATCCACAAGATTTGAGCACAACAACTCCCGGCTGCAACATATTCAGCTTCAGCAGTAGATAATACAACCGAGTTTTGTTTCTTGCTAAACCATGAGATTAAGTTTTCTCCTAGGAATTGACATGACCCGCTGGTGCTTTTTCTATCAAGTTTACATCCAGCAAAGTCTGAATCTGTGTATCCTATTAAGTTTAGGCTAGATTCTTTAGAATACCATAACCCTATATTCTTTGTTCCTATTAGGTATTTAAAGATTCTCTTGACTGCAATTAGATGAGATTCCTTAGGATTAGACTGATATCTAGCACTCATGCAAACACTAAACATGATATCAGGTCTACTTGCAGTAAGATACAATAAAAATCCTATCATACCTCTATATGGTTTCTGATCTACAGATTTACCTGATTCATCTTGGTCTAATTTGCATGATGAGCTCATGGGGGTGCTGATTGACTTGTTCCCCTCCATATCAAACTTCTTAAGCATCTCCTTGATGTATTTAGCTTGATTGATGAAGATGCCTTCTTCAGATTGTTTGATTTGAAGCCCGAGGAAATAATTCAGCTCTCCCATCATGCTCATTTCAAATTCACTCTGCATCAAGTCAGCAAATTCTTCGCAGAGGCGATTGTTAGTAGCACCGAAAATAATATCATCAACATAAATCTGCACTAACAACATATCTTTGTTTTTCTTCTTTAGAAACAATGTTGTATCTACATTACCCCTAGAAAACTCATGTTCTAATAAGAATTTGCTAAGCCTCTCATACCATGCTCTAGGTGCTTGTTTCAAACCATAAAGTGCCTTGTTCAATTTATATACATGATTAGGGTATTGATGATTTTCAAAACCAGGAGGTTGTTCTACATATACCTCCTCATTAATATACCCATTTAAGAATGCACTTTTTACATCCATTTGAAATAATTTGAAGTCCTTAGAGCATGCAAATGCTAGTAAAAGTCTAATTGCCTCAAGTCTAGCTACAGGAGCAAAGGTTTCATCAAAATCTATACCTTCTTCTTGATTATAACCTTTTGCTACTAGTCTAGCCTTATTCCTTATTACAATTCCATTTTCATCAAGTTTATTTTTATAAATCCATTTGGTACCTATAATTGAATATTCAGTAGGTCTTTCAACTAGATTCCATACTTTGTTTCTAGTAAATTGGTTTAATTCTTCTTGCATTGTATTTATCCAATTTACATCTTTTTCAGCTTCTTCTATGTGTTTGGGCTCAAAATATGAAACGAAAGCTAGATGATTGTTTAAGTTCCTAAGAGATGCTCTAGTCCTAACAGGTTGAGATGGATCATCTAGAATTAATTCCTTAGGATGCCCGTGAGCAAACCTCCAAGCCTTAGTCAGCCCATGATCCATAATAGCCTCTTGGCTTGATGATGCATTTCCAATTAATTTTTGATTATCATCTTGTAATGTCATCTCATCTATCTTCTCTTCAAGAATTTCACCATCATCATCAAAATTAACTCTCTTGCTAGAAGAGATATCACTAAAATCATCAAAAACAACATGTATGGATTCTTCTATAACTAGGGTTCTTTTATTAAAGATTCTATAGGCTTTACTAGTTGTGGAGTACCCCAAGAATATACCCTCATCAGATTTAGAGTCAAATTTTCCTAGATTATCTTTTCCATTATTATGAACAAAACACCTACATCCAAAAATATGAAAATAGTTCACTTTTGGTTTTCTGTTTTTCCAAAGTTCATAAGGTGTTTTCTTTATGATGGGTCTTAATAAAACTCTATTTAATATATGACAAGAAGTATTGACGGCTTCTTCCCAAAAGTACTTAGGGAGGTTACTTTCACACAACATAGTTCTAGCCATTTCCTCTAGAGTTCTATTTTTCCTCTCCACAACTCCATTTTGTTGTGGTGTCCTAGGTGCAGAAAAATTGTGTGTTATCCCCTTTTTACTACAAAACTCATCAAATAAATGATTTTCAAATTCGGTACCATGGTCACTTCTAATAGCTATTACTGAAGTATCTCTAGCATTTGTTACTTCTTTATGAAATTTCTTGAAAATTGAAAATGCTTGATCCTTATGGCCTAAGAACATGACCCAAGTATATCTAGAATAATCATCTACGATAACTAGACCATATTTATTTCCACCTAGACTTGTGGTTCTAGTTGGTCCGAATAGGTCCATGTGTAGTAGTTCTAGAGGTCTAGAGGTAGAGACACAATTTATAGATTTAAAGGAGTTCCTTGATTGTTTGCCAAATTGACATGCTTCACATATTTTATTCTTTTCAAACTTTAATTTTGGCAAACCTATCACAGAATCTCTTTTAACTAGTTTAGATATGGTGTCCATGCTTGCATGACCTAACTTACGGTGCCATAACCAACTAGCATCATTATCCTTAGTTTCATTAACAACTAAACATGGGTTGTGTTTGGCAAGATCCTCAAGGTCTACAACATACACATTTCCACGTCTTATTCCTTTAAAAACTAAACTATTGTCATTTGGGTTTGTTATGATACATAGTGATGGTTTAAACATAACATTATAATCTCTATCACATAATTGACTAATGCTTAATAAATTATGCTTAAGACCATCAACATATCGAACATTATCAATAAAAGTTGAAGGGGTAATTTGTACTTTACCTATACCAATGATGTGACCTTGGTTATTGTCTCCAAAAGTCACAACACCTCCCTTCTTAGCTTCAAGGGTGAAGAATTGATCCTTGTCACCCGTCATGTGTCTTGAGCAGCCACTATCCAAGTACCAACAATTTTTGTCGACCTTGGCTGCAAGACACTCCTACACAAGCAAATCATATAATCTTAGGTACCCAAGTTTTCTTGGGTCCTTCATGGTTAGTAATGTTGGTTCCTTTTGGAACCCAAACCCTCTTAATTTTTCTTTTAGTTTTTCCTTTCCTATAATTACACACATTTGCTTTATGTCCTAAAGTTCCACAACAAAAGCAGGTTATTTTCTTAGTTTTACTTTTCCCTACTTTAACAAAGAAGTTACTATGAAATTTTTGCTTATGTTTAGGTTTATACCCTAAACCCGCTCTATTGAATACCGCTCGTTGACTATTAAGTATCATATTCAATTTTTCAGAACTATATGTAAATTTTTCAACCAAGGATTTGTATTTTTCAAGTTCTTTAGTTAGTGTTTGTTTTTCTGCTTTCAGATCATTTAGTTCTTTTGTGAGACTCTCATTTATATGTTTATTGTTTTTGGGTTCTAATGTTTCTTTGTTCAGCCTTTCATTTTCTTTAGTTAAGGTATTATTCTTTTGTATCAAGATTTGGTTGCTTGTTTTAAGTTCTGCATTTTTTTTGATAAGAACATCTTTATCCTTAACTAATGAATCATACTTATGGAGATGAGTTTGGTTAGTTACTTTTAGTTCTTTGTTTTTAACGTTTATTGTTTTGTATTCATCCATTAATTCATTGAAAGCATCATATAATTCATCGAAAGTAAAATCTAAATGTGGTGCGGATGTTACCTCATTTTCATTGGCCATGAAGCAGAAATTGGCCTTTTCTCCTTGTTCCTCATCCGATGATGATGATGATGTGTCGGAGTCCGATAGGGTGGTGACAAGGGCTTTCTTCTTCTTGTACTTGCTCCCCTTCTTCAGTAAAGGACACTCAGCTCTGATGTGTCCCGGCTTCTTGCACTCATAACATCCAATCCCCTCATTTTCCCTTTTCTTACCTTTATCCTTTCGATAGAAATTTGAGGGGCCTCTCCTTTGATGAAAGGACTTCTTTTGGTTGATGAATCTTCTGAACTTACGTACGAGAAGAGCCTCATCATCCTCTCCCTCGTGATCTTCTTCTTCACTGCTGCTACTGCAAGACAAGTCTTTGTTAGATGATGTAGATTTGAGAGCTATTACCTTTTTCTTATGGGAGGACTCTTCTTCGCTGTGTTGCTTCATTGTTAGCTCGTGCGTCATTAGGGATCCAAGAAGCTCCTCAAGTGGTAGCTTGTTCAAGTCCTTGGCTTCTTGGATTGCCGTCACCTTGGCTTCCCATGACCTTGGTAGACAGCGAAGAATCTTCCTGACAAGATCACTGTTAGTATAGTTTTTGCCAAGGCTTTTTAGGCCATTGACAATGTCAGTAAATCTAGTGAACATGCAAGTGATTGTTTCATTAGAATCCATCTTAAATAGTTCATACTTATGAACCAATATGTTTATTTTGGATTCTTTGACTTGATTCGTGCCCTCATGGGTCACTTCAAGTCTATCCCAAATCTCTTTTGCAGAATTGCAAGTAGAGACTCTATTGAATTCATTCCTATCTAATGCACAGTAAAGCACATTCATTGCTTTGGAATTGAGTTGTGCCTTTCTCATGTCATGGTCATCCCAATCCTTTTCGAGTTTGGGTACAGTGACACCCTCTACATAGATGGATGGGATGTATGGTCCATTTACTACAATGGTCCACATCTCATAGTCTTGGGCTTGGATAAATATTCTCATCCTAGCCTTCCAATATGAGTAGTCGGATCCATTAAAGAATGGGGGTCTTTGGGTGGACTGACCCTCAATGTGGGAAGATCCAAATGAGGTTGTCATTTTGATCTTTTACTCTTAGGGTAGAAGAGTTTAGGCTCTGATACCACTTGTTGCCCAGATAGACAACCCAAGAGGGGGGGTGAATTGGGTTTTAAAATAATTTTACAATTAAAACATTTGTGGATGACTAATTAATACTTTTGCAAGATGATTAATTAGTTGCTATGTGCTGTGAGTGAAATGAGAGTGAGAGAGAGAGACACAAGCAATCACAAACACAATGTTTATAGTGGTTCGGAGCTAACCCTTGCTCCTACGTCCACTCCCCAAGTCTCACTTGGGAATTCACTATAACCCCTTGGATTACAGCCGGTTGTTTTACAAGCTCACAACCCAACTTGTTGTTTTACGAGCTCACAACGAACTCGGTCGGTTTTTCCAGGCTCACCGACTAGAACCACCCCGATTGTTTTTCCGGGATCACAATCGAACCCTTACACGTTGGTTTTACCCTCGGCTCACCAACCAACCTCTACACTCTTGATTCAATCCCCTGATTGAATCAAGCAAAGACAAGATGGAAAGAACAAGGACAAACAGAAAAATAGAGCTTCTAAAAAACAGATATACAGCAATATAAACTAGAGAGACGTTAAGAGCCCTCAAACACGTTTGAGTTGGAGTAGAGTAGGGCTTCTTGAACTGTGAGTCTCCTCTTGAATGTCTGGTCCACTTGAAGGCAGGAGGAGACTTCTTTAAATGCTGGGAAGAGGTAGCTGGATGGAGTTAATGGCGCTCTTCCTTCTTTTCTGTTGAAAACCAGTTGGCAGAGATAGGATGCTTGATTTCTTTGAGTGGAATAGTGCTTTTCTGCCTTGCTACAGTCCTCTGTGGCTATTTAAGCCATCCCCCACGGAAACTAGCCGTTAGACACCTTTTTCTGCCCGTTCTGCACACTCTGCACATCCTGACAATATGTCCGTTGGGGTCGGAGTCGACTCGCGCGATCTAGAGTCGACTCGGCTGTAGCGGGAGTCGACTCATGCTTTTCTGGAGTTGGCTCGGCAACTGTTCCGGATTTGAATTAAAGTGACCTCCGCAACTGGGAGTCGACTCGACTTAATCCGGAGTCGACTCGCCAACTTCTGGAGCTGACTTGCCATTTTTGGAGTCGGCTCATCCCATGAAGTCCATGGAGCTAATTTTTCAACTTGGCCCACTCGAGTCGACTCGACAATCCTGGGAGTCGACTCGGCGCTCAGAGCCCGAACTCCCGATCTTCTGTCTTTTGGCTCGTCCAGTCTTGGAGTCGACTCGAACTGTTCCGGAGTCGACTCGGCTCTCAGTTTCCGAAACACAGCCTTCTGCCTTTTTGATGTAGCGCTGCCTTGGAGTCGACTCGAGCTGTCTGGGAGTCGACTCGGCTTCCAGAGACAATAATTCGGTCTTCTGTCTTTTTGGGGTCGCGCTGTCTCGGAGTCGACTCGCGCATTGCGGGAGTCGACTCGGATCTCAGAGTCCGAAAACTGCTCTCTGACTTTTGCCTTGTGTACCACTGAGAGTTGACCTGCCAACCATCGGAGTCGACTCGCGTTCCACAGGAGTCGACTTGAATCTCAGGGTCGAAAATCGCTCTCTGACTTTTCTATCTGTAACTCCTTGGAGTCGACTCATACTACTCCGGAGTCGACTCATACTACTCCGGAGTCGACTCGGTAATCATCGGAGTCGACTCGCGCACTTCAGGAGTCGACTCGCTGACAGGTTTTGAGTTGAGTCTTTCTGTTCGTCTGTCAGTTCTCAGTCGGAGTCGACTCGTAATGATCCGGAGTCGACTCGAGCCCGTGCCAGTGATTCCGATACGCTTGGAGTCGACTCGTAATATCCCGGAGTCGACTCGAGTCTCAGACTTTGGTTCAAACTGACTTCTTAACTTATCCAAAATATCTTGAACCAAGTCTAGAAACACTTAGACAAGATTTTCACTGAAACACTCAATTGAATTCATTAGTAAACAAAAGATATACTCAAATGCTTTGAGCTCATCAAAATCAAATAGGATTTTAATCAATCACTCCACAGGATATGACTCAGAAGTCAATGAACTTAAAAGCCCATGTTTCTCCAATTTGTTAATTCTGTCTTCTTCTATATGACCAAGTCTGAGGTGCCATAAATACTTTTGATTTATCTCATCTCTAGATCTTTTTGATCCTATGGTACTCACTATATGCTCAGATACGTTCACAGATACATCCATATGTAAGTGATAGAGACCGTCAATCATAAAACCACGTCCAAACAGTTTATTTCATAAATAAATAGAAACGTAGTCATTATTGAAATTGAATTCATAATGTTTCTGTGCTAGACAAGATACAGAAATCAGATTTCTGCTAACACTAGGTACAAAATAACAATCTCTAAGTATCAAACTAAATCCTGACGGTAAATGCAAAGAGAATATGCCCACAGCAACAGCAACAACTCTTGCTCCATTGCCAACCCTTAGGGTTACCGCACCTTCCGTAAGCCTTCTACTTTTCTTTAGACCCTACATGGTAGTGCACAAGTGAACACTAGAATCAGAGTCTATAATCCAACTGGAAATAGAAGAAACCGTTAGATTAGTTTCAATAATGAGCATATTATACATACCTTCAGAAGGCGTGTCATCCTTCTTGCTCTTTATGCTTTCCATGTAGATAGGACAGTTCCTCTTCCAATGGCCGTCTTCATTGCAATGGAAACATTTTTCTTTGGGTTCGGCCTTCTTCTTAGGAACTTCCTTCTTCGGCTTTTTCTCGGTCTTCTGCTTCTTCGCAGGCTTTTTCTTCTTTCCAGTAGACTTTCTCTTGGAAGTAGAAGCTAGCTCAGCAGCGAGAACTGTGCCCCTTGAACCTTTCAAGGCTCCCTCAGTTGTCACTAACATATTTAACAATTCAAGTTTGGTGCATTCAATTTTATTCATATGGTAGTTTACAATAAACTGCCCATATGAAGATGGCAACGATTGTAGGATCAAATCCGTTTGCAAATCCTTGTGCATGGTCATGCCAAGCTTCTCAAGCTCCTCAAGATCCTTGATCATGGTCCAACCATGTTCATGGACGGATTGCCCATCACGCATCTTGGCTTTGAAGAGCCGCTTGGACACTCCAAACCTTGCTGCATGACTCTGTTCACCATACAACTCTTGTAGGTGATCAAGTATGTCCTTAGCAATCTTCATGCTCTCACGCTACTCATTGGTTGCACGGGTTGGTAACATCGGAAGTTCATGGTCAAGAACATAAGCTATCTTTTCGCAACTCAAGACAATCTTCAAGTTGCGGAGCCAATCTTTATAGTTTGGTCCGGTCAACCTATTGTTATCCAGAATTCGAACTATCAGGTTGGATGCCATTGACATCTGCAGAGAGTAAAGATTCTAATTAGAAACTTGTATTTGACATTAATTTGTTTTAGGAACTTTTAAAACAAAATTGGATCAAATCCTCCCACTATTTCTCGGATCTCTCACACTCCCCTGGTAAAGATACGGAAACTTGCGACTTAGGATTTCGAGTGGGGTGCTGCGGTCCCACCAATCTACATATCACCTCACCTAACAGTTATTGAAGACACATAGACGATGAGTGTACAACTCTTGTATAATGCTTCGTAAGCATATTGAGCTAACCTGATCTCCAAGTCATAAGGACCTCACCTAACAGTTATTGGACCATGTTCCTTGGTTAAGTCAGACCCACCGTATATCCCGCAAAAATAAAGCTGTGATTGGGTCCTCACCTAACAGTTATTGGAGCCCAACCCCACCTTTACCCCACAACATCTCATGTTAATAGAGAAGTCCAATCCTCCGATGCAACTAGCCCACCGTATCCAGCCGAGACTAATCAACGCCGAAAAGATCTTAGCAACTCTACTACGGTGGAAGACCAATCGACTTAATATTGGATAATCAGATCTTAGTGATTCCAACTTTGAGCTTTCCATAGGAGGTAATCGATCAATTGGCCAGGTAAGCAGGTGGAAAGCTCCCCTTACTCAGAGAGTAAGGTCCTAATTAAGTAACCACCTTTGAGCTTGCCTAGATACCAATTAGATCAATTAATCAAATATGGCTAGCTCAATGTATCGTTCACTTTCGATTGATTTAGGAAGATTTTAGGTCTCTTGGGATTTACATCTAATGTAACCATCTACCCCATACCATATGTCATTCGATTTACATCTTATGTAAATGTCACCAGAGTTGGGCACTGGGCCGGGCCACCCACGGCCCGGCACGAAGCGGGCCGTGCCAGGCACGGCCCGCTAGCTACAGTACCGGGCCGTGCCTGGCACGGCACATTTAAGGGGGCCGTGCTGGGTCACGGGTTTCTGGCCCGCGGGCCGAGCCCGGCACGGCCCGCTTCGGGCCTGGGCCGGCACAGCCCGCTCTTGGCCCGCGGGCCAAGCACGACACGGCCCATAAGGGCCTGGGCCTGGCCCGCGGGCCTGGCCCGGTCCGGGCCTGGGCCGGGCTGGCCCGCGGGCCTGGCCCGGTCTGGGCCTGGGCCGGGCCAGGCACGGCCCGTCTCCATAAAAATTAATGCTTCATAAATTTTTTTAATAAATTAATACATATTGAAAACTAAGGATTTATTAATATAAAGCCACCTTAATGGTGGGGGGTTTGGCATAGACCCCTACCAGTTTATTAATTTAAATCAAAATGGTACATGAAGGGAGGTTTGGACCTTGGTCTGACCTCCAGAATACAATAAGAAAGGGCCGAGGTTTGGACCTTGGTCTGACCTCCAGAATACAATAAAAATGTACAATTATAAAAAATTAAGAAATCTTACTAATCATCAGTGATTCAGTGAATCAGTATTCACTCTTCAGTAGTGTTTGTATCATCATCATCAGAGGATGTTGTATTATGTCCACCTTTATCTTGAAGTCTTGCCTCAGCATCCAACCAATCTTTGAAGCAGAGAAGCATCTCCACCGTTTCGCCCGTCATCCTACTTCTCTTTTCGTCAAGAACACGCCGACCTGCACTAAAAGCGGATTCCGATGCTACCGTGGACATCGGCACAGCTAAAATATCGCGTGCAATTGCAGACATAACAGGATATTGATTTCTAACACTCTTCCACCAAGATAATACATCTAGATTCTCTATTTGATTTTCATCATATGCAGACTGAAGATCATTTCGTAAATAAAATTCTAGTTCACTACTTAAAGATGAAGAAGATGAAGATAAACTTGAAGCATGTGTGTGTTTTCTCTGTGCAATGAATGAAAAAATAGATGACGAACGAGAACTACTAGAAGAAGAAATAGAGGTTTGTACGGAAAATCTAGATCCACGAATTTTTTCATCATATATAGCATAAATATCATAAAGAAGTTGTTTTACCTCATTTTTAGCAGGTTCAGGATCTTGATTCATATTTTCACAATATGCATCAAGTAAAATTAGCACGCCATTTAATTTAACTCTAGGATCAAATACAGCAGCTAAGTTATGCATAGGACATATCTTGTCCCAATACTCATTCCATTTAGATTCCATTAGGTCAATAATAGGCATTAAAACATCATCATATCTATGTTCTGCAAATTTTTGACTAATTATATATGCTTGTTGTAAAAATGAACATGAAGTTGGATAATAAATACCAGAAAGAACATTGGTAGCATTATAAAAACTAAGCAAAAAATCTTCCAAAATTTTTTCTTTATTCCAATCAGTTTCAGTCAATGTAAAGCCTAATCCACGATCATTAATATATGCACTTAATAAGTTTTTATATGGGTATGCATCATGTATCATGCTATATGTTGAGTTCCAACGAGTAATTACATCAAGTTTAAATTTCTTAAAACGTTTACCATGATTTATACATAGTTCCTTAAATTCTTGAAGTCTTGATCTTGAAGCATGAATAAAAGAAACTGCATTTCTAATTTTTGAAATCACATCTTGAATCATGCCCATGCCAGCTTGAATAGAAAGATTTAAGATATGACATGCACATCTAATATGCAATAAATTTCCATCTAACATGGGATGCAATGAGTCTTTTAATAATGCAACAGCAGAATTATTATTAGATGCATTATCAAAAGTAATAGACATAATTTTATCATTAATATTATATGAACATGCAGTTTGATAAATGACATTTGAACTTTGTTGCCCAGAATGTGAAAAATCAAAAGCACGAAAAGCAAGAATACGTTTATTTAATTGCCAATTATTATCAATATAATGAGCAGTAATGGCAATAAAACAATTACTACCTATAGATGCTGACCAAATATCAGAAGTTAATGAAATTTTTACATTTAAAGTAGAAAGTGTTTCAATTAAACTTTGTTTCATTGCTAAAAAGTTAGTCATAGCTACTCTTCTAAATGTACGCCTACTAGTTCTTTTGTAAGCAGGTTGTAGGTTTAATTGAACATATTCTTCAAAATTAAAAGATTCACATAAACTAAAAGGTAATTCATCCTTAACTATCCATTTTACAAGTGCTTTTCTTTGATTTTCATGATTATATGCAAAATTACCTACAAATAATCCCCCTTGTATATTAAGGGTACTTTGAGTTTGAGCATGAGAATCATGCATCCTATGACTCTCTTGATGTCTTTTTAAATGCCCTGTTCCCCCACTACTACTACAACTATAAAGTTTGGCACATTTTTTACATTTAGCTTTCCAGACTCCATCAACCATAACTCTATCAAATTCATTCCATATAGCACTAGTCCTCTTACGAGAAGAGGTTTGATCTCCACTCGGTTCACTAGTTCTAGAGGAACTAGGAACATGGGGTTGGGGATTAGTTTCTTCTCTCTCAGAAACAGGAGGAATGCCAAACTGACTTTCCTCAAAAGATGACATATCTAAATTGATGAATTCAAAAAATAAAAACTAACCACAAGGAGGAATTGAGTAGAGGGTCGGAAGGCAGAGGCAGAGCCGAGATTCTGAGCTTCCTCTTGTGCTCTCAACAGGAGTGACCTTCTCTTCTCAACAGGAACCTCCTCTTGTGTAGCACTTGAACACTTGCTAAATGCAAACTAAAAATTAAATTGCTAGAAGAGTACTTTAGAATAGAGAAATAATAGTAGTAGAGAAGGAGAGAATAGTTGGTTTGGTGTGGTGAGAATGAGGGAGGAAAGGGCTATTTATAGAAGCCCAAAATTTTTTTTTTCCAAAATACCCCTCAATTTAGCCGTTTTTGGACTGTTGGGAGGGGCAAAATTGGAATTTTCCCAAAATAGCCGTTGGAAACGGCTATTTTTCTCCCCCCTCTCCAGACGGGCCGTGCCTGGCACGGCCCATTTGGAACCGTTGCGGGCCGTGCCAGGCACGGCCCGTCTCGTGCCGTGCCCGGCCCGGCCCGCCAATAGACGGGCCTGCGGCCGGGCCGGGCTACTGTTCCGTGCTGAACGGGCCGGGCCAGGCACGACCCGTTTAGACCTCGGGCCCGGTGGGCCTGGGCCGGGCAGGCCCGGCACGGCCCGATGCCCAACTCTAAATGTCACATTGGTTCAGGTTTACATCCTATGTAATTATGAAACCCTTTCATATATTATGTGATTACATCTTATGTAAATGACATAATTGTTTAAGTTTACATCTTATGTAAATGTCCTATTGTTTAAGAATTTTATTTACATCTCATGCAAATAAATTTTTGTTTAACTAATACATACATCTCATGCATATATTATTTTAAACATAACCTTAAACAAGTATGAACATTATGATTACCATATGCATCTCATGTATATTTTCAGATCTGAAATTTTAAACCTATTATGCTATTCTCTGGATTTCAGATCATGCATTACTTGATTTAAAATATTGTAATCTAATTGCAATTCTAAAATAATTTGCAAGATCATAGCAAATAAAAATCTGCATGCTGAAAATTTCAGCAACCTAAAATTTCAGCACGCAGAAAATCCAGCAAGTATAATTCCTTTAAAAATCAGATTAAAAATATGGTAATTAATCCTTAGGTCCTAATCATGCTTCCTAGAACCATGGCTCTGATACCACTGCTGAGTTACGCTCCGTTCGATGCGACATTCGCAGCGGAATTCGAACGGAACGTCGTTCATCGTATGAACGCGCCTCGGATCGTAGAATTCAAAAAAATTTCTGTATCCAAATCCAGAAGATCATTGAATTCATTAGGAAGGAGAGATTAGGATCTGAGGAAGGTTGATTAAGATTCATAAAACTGAAACTAAAATCAGAATAAATTAATTTGAAGATCTCATCTTCAAAAATTCTGCAGGTGAAGAACACCGCAGCCTGATGATCTATCTAGGTTCCTGTTTGAGCCACACAATTGTCCGACCTCTACAGGTATCCACACGAGGATCTAATCATCTGAGATAGGATCTTACCGGAGTGCTAGCTCCTTGCAAAGACCTCTCATGACTATCATATAGATTAGAAGATAAAAATCTGCAACATACCTCCTTAAAGAAGAACCCTTTCTTCTTCAACCTTGCTCGCGATGGAGGAAGAGGAAGGAGGAACCTTGCACGTGGATCTTTCTTGCCTTGCAACCGTGAAAGAAGAGGAGGATGAAGACCCCTGCTGCCGTGGAGAAGGAGGAAGAAAGAAGAGGAGGTGTGGAGAGGAAGAGGAGAGAATTAATTCATAACTTCTCCCTTGCTACCCTTTTATAGATTGGATTTAGGGCTCCTCCTAATCTTATTAGATGTATAGAACTATAACCCACCCTTGGATTAATGCCAAGTGTCCAATCCTTGTGCTCATAGATGCATGACATGTGTCTATTTAATCAATTGATTAATTTTCTAATCACATTAGGATTCCTAATCTCATTAGGAGAATTAATTGATTTGGGAGCATGCATCCTACGATGCCATGTTGTGGAGTGATTGATTAAAACCCCATTTGATTTTGATGAGCTCAAAGCATTTGAGTATATCTTATATTTTACTAATGAATTCAATTGAGTGTTTCAGTGAAAATTTTGTCTAAGTGTCTCTAGATTTGGTTCAAGGTATTTTGGATAAGTTAAGAAGTCAGTTTGAACCAAAATCTGAGACTCGAGTCGACTCCGAGATATTACGAGTCGACTCCAAGCGTATCAGAATCACTGGCACTGGCTCGAGTCGACTCCGGATCAGTACAAGTCGACTCCGACTGAGAACAGACAGATGGACAGAAGGACACAACTTAAAACCTGTCAGCGAGTCGACTCCTGAAGTGCGCGAGTCGACTCCGATGTTTACCGAGTCGACTCCGGAGAGGTATGAGTCGACTCCAAGGAGTTACAGGCAGAAAAGTCAGAGAGCGGTTTTCGACCCTGAGATTCGAGTCGACTCCTGTGGAACGCGAGTCGACTCCGATGGTTGGCAGGTCGACTCCAAAGATAGGGAGAGTCGACTCTCAGCAGTACACAAGGCAAAAGTCAGAGAGCGTTTTTCGGACTCTGAGATTCAAGTCGACTCCCGCATTGCACGAGTCGACTCCGAGACACCGCGACCCCAAAGAAGACAGAAGACCAATTTGCTGTCTCTGAGATTCGAGTCGACTCCCAGACAGCTCGAGTCGACTCCAAGGCAGCGCTTCACTAAAAACACAGAAGACTAAGTTTCGGAAACTGAGAGCCGAGTCGACTCCGGAACAGTTCGAGTCGACTCCAAGACTGGACGAGCCAAAAGACAGTAGATCGAGAGTTCGGGCTCTGAGCGCCGAGTCGACTCCCAGGATTGTCGAGTCGACTCGAGTGGACCAAGTTCAAAAATAGATCCACGGACTCCATGGGATGAGCCGACTCCGAAAATGCCAAGTCAGCTCCAGAAGTTAGCGAGTCGACTCCGGGTCAAGTCGAGTCGACTCCCAGTCGAAGAGGCGACTTTAATTCAAATCCGGAACAGTTGCCGAGTCGACTCCAGAAAAGCATGAGTCGACTTCCGCTACAGCCGAGTCGACTTCCGCTACAGCCGAGTCGACTCCTGATCGCGCGAACCGACTCCAACCCACCAACGGACATATTGTCAGGCTGTGCAGAGTGTGCAGAACGGGCAGAAAAAGGTCTCTAACGGCTAGTTTCCGTAGGGGATGGCTTAAATAGCCACAGAGGACTGTAGCAAGGCAGAGAACAACTATTCCACTCAAAGTAATCAAGCTTTCAATCTCTGCAACCTGGTTTTCAACGGAAAAGAGGGAAGAGCAACAGTAACTGCATCCACCTACTTCTTCCCAACATTGAAAGAGATCTCCTCCTGCATTCAAGTCGATCAGACATTCAAGAGGAGACCCGAAGTTCAAGAAGCCCTACTCTACTCCAACTCAAACGTGTTTGAGGGCTTCTAACTTCTCTTTTGTTTATATTGTTATTTATCTGCTTTTGAGAAGCTCTGTTTTTCTGTTACTCCTTTTTACTTCCATCTTGTCTTTGCTTGGTTCAATCGGAGGATTGAATCAAGGGTATTGAGGTTGGTTGGTGAGCCGAGTGTAAAACCAACGTGTAAGGGTTCGATTGTGATCCCGGAAAAACAATCGGGTTGGTTCTAGTCGGTGAGCCTGGGAAAACCGACCGAGTTCGTTGTGAGCTCGTAAAACAACAAGTTTGGTTGTGAGCTTGGAAAACAACCGGCTGTAATCCAAGGGGTTATAGTGAATTCCCAAGTGAGACTTGGGGAGTGGACGTAGGAGCAAGGGTTAGCTCCGAACCACCATAAAACATTGTGTTTGTGATTGTTTGTCTCTCTCTATCTCTCGCATTTCATTCACCGCACATAGAAACTAATTAATCATCTCGTAAAAGCATTAATTAGTTATCCACAAAAGTTTTAATAGCCAAATTATTTTAAAACCCAATTCACCCCCCCTCTTGGGTTGTCTATCTGGGCAACAAGTGGTATCAGAGCCTAAACTCTTCTACCCTAAGAGTCAAAGATCAAAATGACAACCCCATTTGGATCTTCCCACATTGAGGGTCAGTCCACCCAAAGACCCCCATTCTTTAATGGATCTGACTACTCATATTGGAAGGCTAGGATGAGAATATTCATCCAAGCCCAAGACTATGAGATGGGGACCATTGTAGCAAATGGGCCATACATCCCATCCATTTATGTAGAGGGGGTCACTGTACCCAAACTCGAAAAGGATTGGGATGAACACGACATGAGAAAGGCACAACTCAATTCTAAAGCAATGAATGTGCTTTACTGTGCACTAGATAGGAATGAATTCAATAGAGTCTCTACTTGCAATTCTGCAAAAGAGATTTGGGATAGACTTGAAGTGACCCATGAGGGCACGAATCAAGTCAAAGAATCCAAAATAAATATATTGGTTCATAAGTATGAACTATTTAAAATGGATTCTAATGAAACAATCACTTGCATGTTCACTAGATTCACTGACATTGTCAATGGCCTAAAAAGCCTTGGCAAAAACTATACTAACAGTGAGCTTGTCAGGAAGATTCTTCGATGTCTACCAAGGTCATGGGAAGCCAAGGTGACGGCAATCCAAGAAGCTAAGGACTTGAACAAGCTTCCACTTGAAGAGCTCCTTGGATCCCTAATGACTCACGAGCTAACCATGAAGCAACACAGCGAAGAAGAGTCCTCACATAAGAAAAAGATAATAGCTCTTAAATCCACATCATCTAACAAAGATTTGTCTTGCAGTAGCAGCAGTGAAGAAGAAGATCATGAGGGAGATGATGATGAGGCTTTTCTTGTGCGCAAGTTCAGAAAATTCATCAACCACAAGAAGTCCTATCATCAAAGGAGAGGCCCCTCAAATTTCTATCGCAAGGATAAAGGTAAGGAAAGGGAAAATGAGGGGATTGGATGCTATGAGTGCAAGAAGCCGGGACACATCAGAGCTGAGTGTCCCTTACTTAAGAAGGGCAGCAAGTACAAGAAGAAGAAAGCCCTTGTCACCACCTTATCGAACTCCGACGCATCATCTTCATCATCGGATGAGGAACAAGAAGAAAAGGCCAATTTCTGCTTCATGGCCAACGAAAATGAGGTAACATCCGAAATGCATCTAGATTTTACTTTTGATGAACTTTATGATGCATTTAATGAACTAATGATTGAATATAAGGCTATAAACATTAAGAATAAAGAGCTAAAACTAGCTAATCAAACTTACATACATAAATATGATAAACTAATTAAGGATAAGGACTGTATCACCAAAGAAAATCTAGAACTTAAGACAAGCAACCAACTCTTAATTAAAAAAACTAACACCTTAAGTAAAGATAATGAAAAACTAACTAAGAAAATTTCAGAACTTAAAAACAATAAACAAATATTAAACGAAAATCTCATAAAAGACTTGAATACTCTAAAAACGAAAAAACAAACTCTAACTAAAGAACTTGGAAAATACAAACCTTTGGTTGAGAAATTTACTTATAATTCTAAAAAATTAAATATGATACTTAATAGTCAACGTGCAGTATTCAATAGAGCAGGTTTAGGATATAAACCTAAAAATAAGCAAAAATTTCTTAGTAACTTCTTTGTTAAAGCAGGAGAAAGTAAAACTAAGAAAATAACCTGTTTTTGTTGTGGAAAATTAGGACATAAGGCAAATGTGTGTAATTATAGAAAAGAAAAAACAAAAGGAAAAACTAAAAGGGTATGGGTTCCAAAAGGAACCAACATGACTAACCATGAAGGACCCAAGAAAACTTGGGTACCTAAGATTACATGATTTGCTTGTGTAGGAGTGTCTTGCAGCCAAGGTCAACAAAAATTGCTGGTACTTGGATAGTGGCTGCTCAAGACACATGACGGGTGACAAGGATCAATTCTTCACCCTTGAAGCTAAGAAGGGAGGTGCTGTGACTTTTGGAGACAATAACCAAGGTCACATCATTGGTATAGGTAAAGTTCAAATTATCCCTTCTACGTTTATTGATAATGTTCGATATGTTGATGGTCTTAAGCATAATTTATTAAGCATTAGTCAATTATGTGATAGAGGCTATAATGTTATGTTTAAACCATCACTATGCATCATAACAAACCCAAATGATAATAGTTTAGTTTTTAAAGGAATAAGACGTGGGAATGTGTATGTTGTAGATCTTGAGGATCTTGCCAAACACAACCCATGCTTAGTTGTTAATGAAACTAAGGACAATGATGCTAGTTGGTTATGGCACCGTAAGTTAGGTCATGCAAGCATGGACACAATATCTAAACTAGTTAAAAGAGATTCTGTGATAGGTTTGCCAAAACTAAGATTTGAAAAGAATAAAATATGTGAAGCTTGTCAATATGGCAAACAATCTAGAAACTCCTTTAAATCCATAAAATGTGTCTCTACCTCTAGACCTCTAGAATTATTACACATGGACCTATTCGGACCAACTAGAACAACAAGCCTAGGTGGAAATAAATATGGTCTAGTCATTGTAGATGATTATTCTAGATACACTTGGGTTATGTTCTTAGCACATAAAGATCAAGCTTTTTCAGTATTTAAAAAGCTTCATAAGGAAGTAACCAATGCTAGAGATACTACAGTAATAGCTATTAGAAGTGACCATGGTACCGAATTTGAAAATCATTTATTTGATGAGTTTTGTAGTAAAAAGGGAATAACTCACAATTTTTCTGCACCTAGAACACCACAACAAAATGGAGTTGTGGAGAGGAAAAATAGAACTCTAGAGGAAATGGCTAGAACTATGTTATGTGAAAGTAACCTCCCTAAGTACTTTTGGGGAGAAGCCATTAATACTTCTTGTCATATATTAAATAGAGTTCTATTGAGACCCATTATAAAGAAAACACTTTATGAACTTTGGAAAAACAGAAAACCAAAGGTAAACTACTTTCATGTTTTTGGATGTAGGTGTTTTGCTCATAATAATGGAAAAGATAATCTAGAAAAATTTGACTCAAAATCTGATGAGGCTATATTCTTGGGGTACTCTACAACTAGCAAAGCCTATAGAGTCTTTAATAAAAGAACCCTAGTTATAGAAGAATCTATACATGTTGTATTTGATGATTCTAGTGACATCTCTTTTAGCAAGAGAGTTAATTTTGATGATGATGCTGAAATTCTTGAAGAAAAGATAGATGAGATGACATTACAAGATGATAATCAAAAATTAATTGAAGGTGTATCATCAAGCCAAGAGGCTATTGTGGATCATGGACTAACTAAAGCTTGGAGGTATGCTCACGGGCATCCTAAGGAATTAATTCTAGATGATCCATCTCAACCTATTAGGACTAGGGCATTCCTTAGGAACTTAAATAATCATCTAGCCTTTGTTTCTCATTTTGAGCCCAAACACATAGAAGAAGCTGAAAAAGATGTAAATTGGATAAATGCAATGCAAGAAGAATTAAACCAATTTACTAGAAACAAAGTATGGAATCTAGTTGAAAGACCTACTGAATATTCAATTATAGGTACCAAATGGATTTATAAAAATAAACTTGATGAAAATGGTACTGTAATAAGGAATAAGGCTAGATTAGTAGCCAAGGATTATAATCAAGAAGAAGGTATAGACTTTGATGAAATCTTTGCTCCGGTAGCTAGACTTGAAGCAATTAGAATTTTACTAGCTTTTGCATGCTCTAAGGACTTTAAGTTATTTCAAATGGATGTAAAAAGTGCATTTTTAAATGGGTATATTAATGAGGAGGTATATGTAGAACAACCTCCTGGTTTTGAAAATCATCAATACCCTAATCATGTTTATAAATTGAACAAAGCACTTTATGGTTTAAAACAAGCACCTAGAGCATGGTATGAGAGGCTTAGCAAATTCCTATTAGAACATGAGTTCTCTAGGGGTAATGTAGATACTACATTGTTTCTAAAGAAGAAAAACAAAGATATGTTGTTAGTACAGATTTATGTTGATGATATTATTTTCGGTGCTACTAATAATCGTCTCTGCGAAGAATTTGCTAACTTGATGCAGAGTGAATTTGAGATGAGCATGATGGGAGAGCTGAATTACTTCCTTGGACTTCAAATCAAACAATCTGAAGGAGACATCTTCATCAATCAAGCCAAATACATCAAGGAGATGCTCAAGAAGTTTGATATGGAGGGAAACAAATCAATCAGCACCCCCATGAGCTCATCATGCAAATTAGACCAAGATGAATCAGGTAAATCTGTAGATCAGAAACTATATAGAGGTATGATAGGATCCTTATTGTATCTTACTGCAAGTAGACCTGATATTATGTTTAGTGTTTGCATGTGTGCTAGATATCAGGCTAATCCTAAGGAATCACATCTAATTGCAGTAAAGAGAATTTTTAAATACCTAATAGGAACAAAGAATATAGGGTTATGGTATTCTAAAGAATCTAGCCTGAACTTAATAGGTTATACAAAATTCAGACTTTGCTGGATATAAACTTGATAGAAAAAGCACCAGCGGGTCATGTCAATTCCTAGGAGAAAACTTAATATCATGGTTTAGCAAGAAACAAAACTCGATTGCATTATCTACTGCTGAAGCTGAATATGTTGCAGCCGGGAGCTGTTGTGCTCAAATCTTATGGATCAAACAACAATTAGAAGATTATGGCATTAAACAAGATAAAATACCCATTAATTGTGATAATACAAGTGCCATTAATCTAACTAAAAATCCAATTCAGCATTCAAGAACTAAACATATTGAGATAAGACATCACTTCATAAGAGCTCATGTACTGAATGGTGATGTGACACTCCAATTTGTTTGTACTGATGATCAATTAGCTGACATTTTTACAAAACCCCTAAGTGAAGAGAGATTTAGTGTGCTTAGGAGGGGATTAGGAGTGATTGATCCATCCTAGTGGTAGTTTCCACTAGATTCATTGATTTTGATGATTAGATTGTGGTTAAAATAGAGTTTCTTTTCAATAATCATCAAATCAGATCATAATTTAGTGATTTTCCCTCATTCGGCACGAACATAGCATGATTTTTAGGTGCGTGCCAAAGTTCAAGACGACTCGAGTAAGTTTCAGAGTCGGCTCGTAAGGGGGAGTCAACTCGCGCTTAGTCGGGAGTCGACTCGAGGTCGATGGCAGCAGAGGTGGAGTCGACTCGCATGCAGTCGGGAGTCGACTCGCGCATAAGGAGAGTCGGGGTCAATAGGCGCATAAGGAGAGTCGACTCGCGCATACTTTGGAGTCCACTCGAGGTCGAGTCGACTCGCGACTCAGAGGATCGACTCGCAGTCGGGATCCGACTTTTTAACCCTAGCTCCATCGTTTTCAAAACATTTCTATTCTCCGCCGCCACTGTTCACAAGCCCTAGAGCCGACTCCTAGGTCGTCCCCGGTCGTCCCCAAGCTTTTTCCGTCGACTTTTCACCGTCCATTAGTGCTTTTCCTCCCATTCTAGGTCACTATGCCTCGTAAAGCCGTCGTCCGGAAGAGGCCCCAACCCGAGGCCGGTCCCGAGAGGCGCTCCAAGGCTCGGCACGATCCCGCGAGGTCACAACCTCTGGCTCGTTCCCCGCCGAGGGCGGTTCCCACGAGGCCGTGCGCCGGGAAGGCGGTCTCCACCGGAAGATACGTCGATTTCGACTCTCTCTCCCGGGAGGGCTTCACCATAGGTGAGAGATTGCGTGTCCAGGGCTTAGAGTATTTCCTTACATTAGATCTCCCCACTTACCCTGGATTAGTTAGAGAGTTTTACGGTACCATCCATCGGGGAGATGGGGGTATCGAGGGCACGATAGCCGGTGTCCCTCTGTTCGTTACGGAGGATCTTATTGCCCACATCCTCCACCTTCCACAAGTAGGGGTGGCTCCCACACACTCCGAGGACAGGACTGAGGCCCTTACGGCCATACTAGGATATCCTCCTCAGTCCCCTTTAGACGAGGTATCCGCTAGCTCACTTCCTGTTGAGGTGCGGATCCTCCTGAGTATTTTGTCTAGGTCCATTTTTCCGAAGACTGGCCGCTTCGATTTTGTGTCTGAGAGGGACCTCGCCCTTATGTTTTATATTCTTCAGGACACCCCAATCAACTTTCCCAAACTCATTTATAGATATCTGTGTGAGCCCCTAGATAGACCTAGGCTCACCCTCCCCTACGGTATGATGTTCACTCTGTTGTTTAGGGAGTACGAGATTCCCATTCCTGAGGGGGAACCCTCTAAGGCGTTGCGATGGACTGATCGCATGCGTCCGGGGACCCTACACAGGATGGGGTTTCGGAAGGTAGAGGGAACATGGGTTAGGAAGTCATCTACCTCCACACATACCTCCAGACACTCTCCTAGCCCTGAGCCAGATTCTGACTATCCTGACTTTCCCTCCACTTCTGCTCCTACCACCTCAGCCGGACTTTCCTCCTCAGCTCCCCCACCTATGGAGGTCCGGATCGCTCCTGAGCAGCTCCTGGAGTTGCGGCAGGAGATTGTTAGAGACCTGCGAGACGAGCTACTTCGGGAGCTCCGAGGTTCAGTGCCAGCTCCCACTCCTGCACCCACATCTTCTGAGTTGGTCCCTTCCTTGACAGCCGTGACTGACATGACGGCCCATGTACGGGAAGAGATCTACAACGTGAGGAGTTTGATTCAGGCTCAGTTCTCCAGTATGAGTGAGGTCACGGGCATCACTCGGAAGATGCGCGATGACATCCGGAAGGACATGAGCACCACTACCCAGGGGGCCGAGCGCTTGTCGAATGTGCTCATCGACAAGCTGGACGCACTGCAGAAGTCGGTCCTCGAGCTCGATACGACACAGAGCAGGGCCATTCAGGCCGTTATCCGACAGCTCGAGAACGTCACCAATGCGGTCCAAGCACTGGTTGAGCGCATGCCTCGGGGAGCCACATCCTCGAGAGGAGGAGATACATCCTCGAGAGGAGGAGCCACATCCTCGAGAGGAGGAGCTACATCCTCGAGGAGACCGTAGCTGCTTTTGTGTTTTATTTTGACATGTACTGTTTTGCTTTACTTATTGTATTCTCAAATGTATTCACATACACATCAATACAATGAGTAGACATCTTATCTTCATTTCTGTGCAATTTGATCTATGATTGATTGTGTGTTCTGCTTACCTCCTTTTTTTTGATACGATGACAAAAAGGGGGAGAAATATTGAATAGATATGTAAATGGAATCAACATAAAAGAAATCAAAATTAGATATGTAAATGGAATCAACATAAAAGAAATCAAAATGAGAATCAAAAATTAAAACATAATTTGTTCTTAGTGGATTTGGTACCTCGAGGCTCATTATCTCTCTTTTGGGGCTCCTAATGGAGTAATCTCCAGAATCTATTCAAGGGATATTCGGAGATTAGCTGAATCCAACTCAAGAACAAATTGACAGATTTTTCCTCTAAATACCAAAATTTAAAATTCAAAAACTTCAATATACTAAAAGAAAATTCAGAGAATCAAAACATAGTAGAATGCATATGTTGAGGGAGAGAATCTGAATTTTTAAGAAAGCCAAATCATTAAATATATATAAGCCAAACAATTGATTGCATGATATGAAGGCTTATATAATTCCAAATGAAAGGGGGAGCTTTAACTCCAAAATTTATTGTTTCACACCTTTCAAGCTTGGATATATTAAATTACCAGACATATGAATTCATTACTGCAAAGGGCCATGGTGTGGTTTGGTTATGAAGCTCCTTATGGATTTTATTTCCTTGTTTATTGAGCAATTCACTTTACATATACTCAAAGTTTTGTCATCATCAAAAAGGGGGAGATTGTGGAGTGATTGATTAAAACCCTATTTGATTTTGATGAGCTCAAAGCATTTGAGTATATCTTATATTTTACTAATGAATTCAATTGAGTGTTTCAGTGAAAATTTTGTCTAAGTGTCTCTAGATTTGGTTCAAGGTATTTTGGATAAGTTAAGAAGTCAGTTTGAACCAAAATCTGAGACTCGAGTCGACTCCGAGATATTACGAGTCGACTCCAAGCGTATCAGAATCACTGGCACTGGCTCGAGTCGACTCCGGATCAGTACGAGTCGACTCCGACTGAGAACAGACAGATGGACAGAAGGACACAACTTAAAACCTGTCAGCGAGTCGACTCCTGAAGTGCGCGAGTCGACTCCGATGTTTACCGAGTCGACTCCGGAGAGGTATGAGTCGACTCCAAGGAGTTACAGGCAGAAAAGTCAGAGCGGTTTTCGACCCTGAGATTCGAGTCGACTCCTGTGGAACGCGAGTCGACTCCGATGGTTGGCAGGTCAACTCCAAAGATAGGGAGAGTCGACTCTCAGCAGTACACAAGGCAAAAGTCAGAGAGCATTTTTCGGACTCTGAGATTCGAGTCGACTCCCGCATTGCACGAGTCGACTCCGAGACACCGCGACCCCAAAGAAGACAGAAGACCAATTTGCTGTCTCTGAGATTCGAGTCGACTCCCAGATAGCTCGAGTCGACTCCAAGGCAGCGCTTCACTAAAAACACAGAAGACTAAGTTTCGGAAACTGAGAGCCGAGTCGACTCCGGAACAGTTCGAGTCGACTCCAAGACTGGACGAGCCAAAAGACAGTAGATCGAGAGTTCGGGCTCTGAGCGCCGAGTCGACTCCCAGGATTGTCGAGTCGACTCGAGTGGACCAAGTTCAAAAATAGATCCACGGACTCCATGGGATGAGCCGACTCCGAAAATGCCAAGTCAGCTCTAGAAGTTGGCGAGTCGACTCCGGGTCAAGTCGAGTCGACTCCCAGTCGAAGAGGCGACTTTAATTCAAATCCGGAACAGTTGCCGAGTCGACTCCAGAAAAGCATGAGTCGACTCCCGCTACAGCCGAGTCGACTCCTGATCGCGCGAATCGACTCCAACCCACCAACGGACATATTGTCAGGCTATGCAGAGTGTGCAGAACGGGCAGAAAAAGGTCTCTAACGGCTAGTTTCTGTGGGGGATGGCTTAAATAGCCACAGAGGACTGTAGCAAGGCAGAGAACAACTATTCCACTCAAAGTAATCAAGCTTTCAATCTCTGCAACCTGGTTTTCAACGGAAAAGAGGGAAGAGCAACATTAACTGCATCCACCTACTTCTTCCCAACATTGAAAGAGATCTCCTCCTGCATTCAAGTCGATCGGACATTCAAGAGGAGACCCGAAGTTCAAGAAGCCCTACTCTACTCCAACTCAAACGTGTTTGAGGGCTTCTAACTTCTCTTTTGTTTATATTGTTATTTATCTGCTTTTGAGAAGCTCTGTTTTTCTGTTACTCCTTTTTACTTCCATCTTGTCTTTGCTTGGTTCAATCGGGGGATTAAATCAAGGGTATTGAGATTGGTTGGTGAGCCGAGTGTAAAACCAACGTGTAAGGGTTCGATTGTGATCCCGGAAAAACAATCGGGTTGGTTCTAGTCGGTGAGCCTGGAAAAACCGACCGAGTTCGTTGTGAGCTCGTAAAACAACAAGTTTGGTTGTGAGCTTGGAAAACAACCGGCTGTAATCCAAGGGGTTATAGTGAATTCCTAAGTGAGACTTGGAGAGTGGACGTAGGAGCAAGGATTAGCTCCGAACCACTATAAAACATTGTGTTTGTGATTGTTTGTCTCTCTCTATCTCTCGCATTTCATTCACCGCACATAGAAACTAATTAATCATCTCGCAAAAGCATTAATTAGTTATCCACAAAAGTTTTAATAGCCAAATTATTTTAAAACCCAATTCACCCCCCCTCTTGGGTTGTCTATCTGGGCAACACATGTGGACTTTAAAGTCCGCATAGTGTGAACATGACTTAAGTCATATTCATCCTACGACGACATGTGGTCTTTAAAATCCGCACAAACCTTGGTTTAATCAAATTGACCCAATCATGAACCCAAATCAATTTGGATCGAACCCAATTTGATTTGGCTCATTAAATTAGCCCAATTGCAATCCAATTGCAATCAATTCTACTTAATTCTTCTTCCATTAACTCACTAACACTTAGTGGGTTAATTCAATCACCAATCATATTGATGATTGATTTCTATTATGATTCCAAATCATAATTATGATAGTCTGACTAATTAAATCCTCTATATGTGTGATTCCGTAGGTTATATTCTGACTAGTAGTGAGATATACTGAGATCTCCATCTCAATATCACTGAAACTTCTTTCAGTGGACTGAAACGATTTCAATTCTACTCTTAGGGTTCACTGATCACCAAGTGAATGCCTTCGAGTCTCACGATCCACTAGTGACACCTAGCAGTATGTGGTGGCAACCCAGCAGAATGGAATATCTGAACCTCTTGGTGCAGTTAGCGTATGATACAGTCCCTCTATCATGGATTACAAATATGCGTTAGCCACGTTGGCTTCTAGGGCATACTTCTAACAGTAGGGACACTGAAGTGATAGTGCAGGTGCTTGTTAGAGAACAAGGGTATTGAGCGTGACCAAGGCAAGAAGTCACTTGGATGTCTATCCACTCGTCAGTGATTTGCTTGATGTTGTAGTAGTGTGACTGGTCCTTTGACCTGCGGTGCTTCAGCTACTCACAGTGAGGTTATTGTAGTTTGACTACACATATACATGGTCTCTAGTCATATGGGTCCTTGTAGTGTAGATTGGCTGCAGTAGATTCACTGTAGGAGTAGGGTATGCATCTACATGGAATCTATCGACCTTGATAGATGAGGAGTGATCCTATGTGATTTATAAGACTGAATTCTAAGACCTTGGCCAGGGCAGTATATACAGTGGAGAAAGAGTTTTCCACTCTCGAACTCAAGTCGAATAAATCTAGACATATGACAGATGACGGGGTTTGACGAGTTATCCATGACCTCCGGTCTGCAGGGATCCACGATAGAAGGACTGTATCATACGATAACTGCACCTAGATGTGTTGGGAACCCGCCCATGCCGCTGATATTTCAAAACAAAAATCAGATGGCAGCGGAAAAGGGGCATGTGCGGGATCAACATTCATCGCATGAACGTTGTTTCGAGACCTTTCGTAATTAATTCTTACCTAATTACGAAAGGTCTCGAAACAACGTTCATGCGATGAACGTTGATCCCGCACATGCCCCCTTTCCGCTGCCATCTGATTTTTGTTTTGAAATATCAGCGGCATGGGCGGGTTTCCAACAGTGGTATCAGAGCCTAGCCTTCGTAGATTAAGTTAAGAATTAATTATTTAAAGGCTTATTAGATCTGAAAATTGAATGATCATGTATGCTGAAAATTTCTGCATGCAGATTTTTCAGGGGTGCTGATTTTTGCATGCTGATTTTTATGTGATGAGATGATGATTCTAATAGCATTGTTAATGAGATTACAAAGTTTAGAATCATGATTAGCATGATCAGCAACCTATGTCATGACATAATCAGTTAGTTTTCAGATCTGAAAATTATAATTGTTGCATATGGTGATGATCATAGGATTCAAACCCTTTTGGTATCAAATGTAATGACCTGCGATGTGATCTGTGATGTCATGTAATTTTTCAGATGCTTGCATGCATCTTATTTGATGTTTTGAGAGGCCTGCGTGCCTCCTAAAAGGAGATGTAATTTATTTTTATTTTTATTTTACATCTAGTTGTATTTCTGTGATGTGATGTACGTCAACGATCAAGTCGAAGACGATGCATGAGATGAACAGGGGTCTAAGCGGTTGATGGCGATTGGATCAAGAGTTGGTCAAGGATCGAATCAAGGAGGCTTGGAACCAATTCAAGAGTTGAAGACCAGTTGATCGATTGACGTGCATGTGCTTGTAATACGACCTAACTAGAATCCATGATCATCACCTATTTAAAGTTTAGCTTTAATTTGATGCTGCGATTATAACTGTCTGTAATGTGCCGTTTGCATGTGATGTGAATGCGAGTCGGGTAGATAGGTTTACATGTGATGTAGCAAACCCAATTGAGACCTAAATCAAAACCTCCTCAATCAAGTCGAGAGTGAACCGACATGAGCAAGTCATATTAGATTAATTGATCTAATTGGTGTCTAGGAAAGCATAAAAGGTGGTTACTTAATTAGGACCTTACTCTCTGAGTAAGGGGAGCCTCCCACCTGCTTACCTGGCCAATTGTTCGATTACCTCTTATGAAGGGCTCAAGTTGCAAACACTAAGACCTGATTAACCAATATTAAGTCAATAGGTCTTCCACTGTAGTAGAGCTGCTAAGGCCTTTCTGATGTTGATTTGTCTCGGCTGGACATAGTGGTCAAGTTGCATCGGGGGGCTGGACCTCTCTATAGACATGAGATGTTGTAGGATAAAGGTGGGGTTGGGCACCAATAACTGTTAGGTGAGGACCCAATGACGACTTTATTCCTACGGTTATAAGGTGGGTCTGACTTAACTAAGCGATGGGACCAATAACTGTTAGGTGAGGTCTTCATGGCTTAGAGACCAAGTTACACTGCACCATGCTTGAGAAGCATTGTACAAGAGTTGTACACTCATCCATCTATGTGTCACCAATAACTGTTAGGTGAGGTGGCATGTAAATCGGTGGGACCGCAGTACCCACTAGAAACCCTAGTCGTGTGGGATTTTCGTTTCCCTACCAGGGGAGTGTGAGGGATTCGAGAAAATAGTGGGAGTTACATTTGTTCTAAAAGACCTTAGAACAGATTAGGATCAAGTACAAAAGTCTAACTAGAATCTTTACTCTCTGCAGATACAATGTCAGCTTCAAACCCTTTGACCTGTATTCTTGAGACCAACCGACTGACCGGAACCAATTACAAAGACTGGCTTAGAAATCTCAAAATTGTTTTGGACTGTGAGAAAATAGGCTACATACTCGATTCAGATATCCCCACACTACCAACACGTCCTACTGATGTTCAGCGTGAGATGCATAAAAAGTGGTTGGATGATGACATTAGAGTAAAATGCTATATGATAGCATCCATGTCTAATGAACTCCAATGCCAGCATGAAAATATGAAGACTGCTAGGGACATACTGGCACACCTGCAAGAGTTGTATGGTGAGCAGAGTCGCACAGCTCGTTTTGAAGTGTCCAAGAGGCTTTTCAAAGCAAAGATGCGCGAGGGGCAGTCTGTCCATGATCACGGTCTGACCATGATCAAGGACCTGGAGGAGCTTGAGAAGCTCGGTATGGACATGCACAAGGAATTACAAGTGGATTTGATCCTACAGTCACTTCCTGATTCATTTGGTCAGTTTATAGTAAACTACCACATGAATAAGATTGAATGCACTAAGACTGAACTAATCAACATGTTGGTAACTGCTGAGGGAGCCTTGAAAGGTTCAAGGGGCAATGTCCTTGCTGCTGAGTTGACTTCTGATTCCAAGAGAAAGTCTACTTGGAAGAAAAAGAAGCCTGCTAAGAAGCAGAAGAAAGACAGGAAGCCAAAGAAGGAAGTTCAAAAGAAAAAGGCTAACGACAAAGGAAAATGTTTCCACTGCAATGTCGAAGGCCACTGGAAGAGAAACTGTCCTTCATACCTCGAGAGCCTGAAGAACAAGAAAGGTGACACGCCTTCAGAAGGTATAGACTTGCTCATAATTGAAACTAATCTAACGGTTTCTTCTACTTCTAGTTGGGTTATAGTGCTCATTTGTGCACTACCATGCAGGGTCTAAAGGAAAGTAGAAGGCTGGCGGAAGGTGCGGTAACCCTTCGGGTTGGCAACGGGGCAAAAGTTGCTGCTGTGGCTGTGGGCACCTACCATCTGCGACTACCATCTGGATTTAGTTTATTACTTAGAGACTGCTATTATGTACCTGCTGCTAGCAGAAATTTGATTTCTGTTTCATGTCTAGCACAGGAAGGTCATGTTTTTACTTTTGACAAAGACTGTTGTTCTATTTATTTAAGAAATAAAATAGTCGCACGTGGTTTCATGATCGACAGTCTCTATCATTTACATATGGATGTATCTGTGAATATTACCGAGCAAGAAGTGAGTGCCAAAGGATCCAAAAGATCTAGAGATGAGATAAACCAAAGATATTTGTGGCACCTCAGGCTTGGCCATATTGGAGAAGACAGAATGAACAAAATGGATAAAGATGGGCTTTTAGGCTCATTGACTTCCGAGTCATATCCAGTTTGCGAGTCCTGTCTTCAAGAAAAAATGGCTAGACTGCCCTTTGTAGGACATGGGAGAGGACCACTGAAATACTTACCCTAGTACATACAGATGTATGTGGCCCATTCGATGTGCTAGCCAGGGGACGTTATTCTTACTTCATTACCTTTACCGATGATTATTCACGATATGGGTATGTGTATCTTATGAGACACAAGTCTGAATCTTTTGAAAAGTTCAAAGAGTTCAAGAATGAAGTAGAAAAACAAACCGGAAAATCTCTTAAGGCTCTTCGATCAGATCGAGGAGGAGAATACCTTAGTGGGGAATTCCGGGACTATCTCAAAGAAAACGGCATAGTCTCACAATGGACACCTCCGGGTACACCTCAACTCAACGGGGTGTCAGAGAGGAGGAATCGGACCCTGTTGGACATGGTCAGGTCCATGATGAGCTTCACTGATTTACCTATGTTCCTTTGGGGAGATGCCTTACTCACAGCGATTTATTTATTGAATAGAGTTCCCTCTAAATCCATTCCTACCACACCGTATGAGATATGGCATGGTAAGAAACCAAGTCTGGGTCATCTCAAGATTTGGGGATGTCCGGCCCACGTCAGGAGACTACAGGCGGACAAGTTAGAGGCTAGGACCATAAGTGCTCGTTTTATAGGATATCCTAAAGAGTCATTAGGATACAATTTTTACGTCTCAGAGGATCACAATGTGTTTGTGAGCCGTCATGCCATCTTCTTGGAAAATCAGTTTATCCTTGATAGAGGCAGTGGGAGGAAAATTGAGCTTGAAGAGAAAGTCTCTGAAAAGCAACGAGTCATGGATCCTATAGAACCAATTCATAAAGAGCCAGTACACGATGTCCCTCGACCACCTCGTAGATCTAGTAGGGTCTCTCATCCTTCCGATAGATACTTAGGTATACTAGAAGAGGATACCGAGAAAATATTCCTAGTAGGAGATAGGGATCACATACAGGATCCCAAAACCTACAACGAGGCGATATCTGATATCGATTCCGAGAAATGGCTGGAAGCTATGAAGTCAGAGTTAGACTCCATACATTCCAACCAAGTCTGGACCTTAGTAGACCCACCAGAAGGTATTGTACCTATTGGATGCAAATGGATCTACAAGAGGAAGATAGGTTCGGATGGAAAGGTAGAGACCTATAAGGCAAGACTTGTGGCGAAAGGGTATAGTCAGCGCGAAGGCATTGACTATCAGGAGACCTTTTCACCTGTAGCCATGCTAAAATCCATCCGAACATTGCTTGCTATTGCAGCATTTCATGAAGAAGGAACAACGGGAATTAATTAATTGGACTTAAACACAAATCCTACTTCGGGTAGGATTCCTAGAGTCCTAATTGGATTAGGACTGGGAATCCTAGTTGGAGTAGGACTGGGATTCCTACTTGGAATAGGATTCCTACAACCCTAATGAGATTAGGAATTTTGAATTAAAATTGGATTCCTACTTGAAGTAGGATTCCTAGAAATCCTAATTGGATTAGGACTTCGGATTCAAATAGAGTCCTAATTGGATTAGGACTAAAATTAAATACATCCTAATTGGATTAGGATTCCTTAAGTCTAAATTAATTAATTTCCTTTGTTCCTTCTTCAACCGAATATCAATCGAATTGATTACTCGTGATTCATAATCACTATTCAACCATCGGATCGGTCAATACTTCTAGTGTGTGTGACCCCATAGGTTCTACTCTGACTGGTAGTGAGATATATTATGATCTCTATCACAATATCATTGAAAACTCCTTTCAATGGGTTGGAACGATTCCAACTCAACTCATTAGGGTTTATCGATCATCAAGATAATCCCTATGAGTCCCACCATCCACCAGTGACACCTAGCAGCATGTAGTGGCTACCCAGTAGAATAGAAAGATGAACCTCTAGGTGCAGTTAACATATGATACAGTCCTACTATCGTGGATCCCTACAGGACGGAGGTCATGGACAACTCGTCAAACCCCATCGTCTGTCATATGTCAAGATTTATTCGACTTGAGTTCGATAGTGGAAAACTCTTTTTCCACTTTATATTACTGCCCTGGCCAAGGTCTTAGAACTCAGTCTAACAAATCACATAGGATCACTCTTCTTCTATCAAGGTCGATAGATTCCTTATAGGTGCATACCCTACTCCTACAGTGAACTTACTGCAGCCAATCTATACTGCATGGACCCATATGGCTAGAGACCATGTATGTGTGCAGTCAAACTACAATAACCTCACTGTGAGTAGCCGAAGCACCGCAGGTCAAAGGACCAGTCACACTACTGCAACATCAAGCAAGTCACTGACGAGTGGATAGACATCCAAGTGACTTCTTGTCTTGGTCACGCTCAGTACCCTTGTTCTCTAACAAGCACCTGCACTATCACTTCAGTGTCCCTACACTGTGGACTCAAGTCTCGTCCATCCAGAAGGAAAGTGATCTGTGCACTGATCGGATCGATCACCGTCCTCGTGATGATCCATTGATCAGGAGCATTTAGAAATTAATCACCAATGATACATGGCTCAAATTCTCAACTCTTGAGAATATGTATCATCATCTTATTAATTCCTTGGACGATTCATAGACACATAAATAATATGAATGAAAAGATGCCTTTTATTTATTCAATAATAAACAGTCAAGTACAAAATTATATCCCTAGAATCAACAATGTGTCAGCCAAATTGGCTTCTAGGGCATACATCTAACAAGAGGTTCATTATTCTATTCTGCTGGATAGCCACTACATACTGCTAGGTGTCACTGGTGGATGGTGAGACTCACAGGGATCATCTCAATGGTGGATAATCCCTGGTGAGTTGAGTTGGAATTGTTTCAACCCATTGAAAGAAGTTTTCAATGATATTGTGATAGAGATCGCAATATATCTTGCTACCAGTCAGAATAGAACCTATGGGGTCACACACATTAGAAGTATTGACCGATCCGATGGTTGAATTGTGATTAAGAATCACATATGATCAATTAGATTGATAAATGGTTAACCCGCTAAGAGTTAGTGGTTAGAAGAAGGAACAATTGCAATCGGATTGCAATTTAATTTAATTAATTGGATTTAATTAATTGGACTTGATCACGAGTCCTACTTGGAGTAGAATTTTGGAAGTCCTAATTGGATTAGGATTTCAAATTAAATTAGAATCCTACTTGGAGTAGGATTTCTAAAGTCCTAATTGTCTTAGGGCTGAAATTTAAATAAGTCCTGATTAGATTAGGATTTTCTTAAGTCCTAATTAATTTTAATTTTAATCTAATTAATTAAATGACTCCTAATTGGATTAGGATTGAAGAGTTCAATAGAGTCATGGTTCAATTAAATCCTAATTAGATTAGGATAAGGGGGAAATTGAAATGGGTTCATATAAATCCTATTTTGAATAGGATTGGACTCATGAAATGAACCCAAATTAAATCACCCTTTAATTTGATTAAATGGTAGATTTAATTGGACTTGAGGGAGGGGCGTACGCCCCTCCCCTTGGGATATTCGTGGAAGAAAAAGGAGGGGCGTAAGCCCCTCCTTGCTGCCGAATTAAGGAGATAAGGGTGAGCTCCTAAAAATTAGGAGCTCATCCTTATCTAACAGAAAAATAAAAGGAGGAGGGGTTCGGCCCCTCCTCTCATCCTTTTCTTTTGGTGTTCATGGCAGCAAGTCATCCTCCTCCTCCTCCTTTGATCCGCAAGCAAGAAAAGAGGAAGAAAAATCCTTGGTGGCTCTCCTCCTTCTTCCTTTTGGTTCCAAAACAAAGAAAAGGAAAAAGGCTGCGCAAGGTTTTTCAAATCTTCTTCCTTGGTCCTTCCTTCTTCTTCCTCCTCTCAAGGCAATCAAAAGTTGATTCAAAGGAGAGGACTTCAGCCATCAATAGCCATCTCTGCAAGGGAGCTAGCATCCCGGGGAGATCCAAAGGCTTCGATCGACTCACTACTTCGTGTGGATACCTGTAGAAGCCGGACGCGTGTGCGGCTTCCACTAAACCTTCATTAAATACCACGTGAATCAGATTTGCGGAGACCATCTATCCGCACAAGATGAAGATATGATCTTCTTAATCATGATTTTAAAATGATTTAATAAGAATTTAATCCTAATCTATCTATAAATGGTTTTAAAATACGTTCATGCGATGAACGGGATATGCACATGTCTTTCCGCTGCATATCTGAAAATTTTTAAATTTTCAGTGGCATGTGACATCTCCTAACATTTATGGCAGAATTTGATGGGGTCCTCATCAATAGCATAGTGGTCCCCGCATGTTGAGTCCAACGCCAGAATGGCCCGACGGCACAACTGCCCCGGGCCGCCAAGGTCTGTTGCTTTGTTATAAAATGGAGTTTCGAAGAGTATGTGATAGGTTCAATCATATCAGCACTAATGCACCGGATCCCATTAGAACTCCCCAGTTAAGCGTGCTTGGGCAAAAGTAGAACTAAAATGGGTGACCCATTGAGAAGTCCTCATGTTGTACCCCTTTTATTTTTCACCCCTTTTTTATTTTCTAATAATATTTTTTTTAATTTTTTGACTTTTTGCTTTTTTCACTTCGGATCATTTTTTTGCTCCGAAAATAATCCGAGTCTGGAGACTGGTGGTGTCATGCAGCATAGTGGGCCCCGCACATTGAGTCTTACGCCAGAACGGCTCCGACAGCGCGACTACCCCGGGCCGCTAAGGTCTACTGTTTTGTTATAAAATAGAGTTTCCAAGAGTATGTGAAGGTTGCGATCATTCCATCACTAATGTGCCGAATCCTATCAGAACTCTGCAGTTAAACATGCTTGGGTGAGAGTAGTACTTGCATGGGTGACACCCTAGAAAGTCCTCGTGTTGCACCCCTCTTATTTTTTGCCCCTTTTTTATTTTCTAGTAATATTTTTTTCAATTTTTAGGCTTTTTGCTTTTTCCACTCCGGATTATTTTTTGGCTCCGAAGATAATTCGAGTCTGGAGACTGGCGGTGCCATGCAGCATAGTGGGCCCGTGCATTGAGTCTTGTGCCAGAGCGGCTCCGATGGTGCAACTGCCTTAGGCCGCCAAGGTCTGCTGCTTTGTTATAACATAGAGTTTCGAAGAGTATGTGTTGGGTGCGATCAAATCAGCTCTAATGCGCTAGATCCAATCAAAACTCTGCTGTTTAGCATGCTTGGGCAAGAGTAGTATACTATGATGGGTGACCTCTTTGAAAGTCTTCGTGTTGCATCCTTTTTATTTTTTGCCCTTTTTTTTATTTTCTAATAATATTTTTTTCAATTTTTGTGCTTTTTGCTTTTCCGACTCCGAATCATTTATTCGCTCTAAAAATAATTCGAGTCTGGAGACTGGCAGTGCCATGCAACATAGTGGGCCCCACGCATTGAGTCTTGCACCAGAATGGCTCCGACGGTGTGACTGTCTCGGGCCGCCAAGGTCTGTTGCTTTGTTATAAAATGGAGTTTCGAAAAGTATGTATTGGGTGCGATCATATCAGCACTAATACACCAGATCCTATCAGAACTCCGCTGTTAAGCGTGCTTAGGCCCCACGCATTGAGTCCTATGCCACAATGGCACCGACGGCCCGACTGTCTCGGGCCACCAAGGTCTGTTGCTTTGTTCTAAAATAGAGTTTCGAAGAGTACGTGATGGGTGTGATCATACCAGCACTAATGCAACGAATGGGTGACCCCCACGAAAGTCCTCGTGTTGCACCCATTTTATTTTTCACTCCGTTTTTCATTTTCTAGTAATATATTTTTCCAATTTTGGGCTTTTTGCTTTTTCCACTCCAGATCATTTTTTTCACTTTGAAGATAATTCGAGTCTGGAGACTGGCGGTGCGATGCAGCATAGTGGGCCCCACGAGTCCTGCGCCAAAATGAGCCGAACGACGCGACTGCCCTAGGCTGCCAAGGTCTGCTGCTTTGTTATAAAATGGAGTTTCAAAGAATATGTCATTGGTGCGATCATAGCAGCACTAATGCAATGGATCCCTTCAGAACATTGTTGTCAAACGTGCTTGGGCGAGGGTAGTACTAGGATAGGTGACCTCCTGGGAAGTCTTCGTATTGCACCTTTTTTATTTTTTGCCCCTTTTTTTTATTTCTACTAATATGTTTTTCCAATTTTGGGGCTTTTTGTATTTTCCACTCTAGATCATTTTTTTTCTTCGAAAATAATCTAAATCTAGAGACTGGTGGTGCCATGCAGGATAGTGGGCATCCACCTTCAGACTCAAAATGGTACTATAAGTACTAACTTGAGTTTGGAAATTAAATCACGAATGTACCGAAAAACTGATGTACTAGGTGAAAAGTTGGAGTAGATCAAAAGCTGATGTGACATGATAGACTAGGAACTAACATAACGGCTCAGAGACTGACATTGTGGTAGATCAAAAGCTGATGTGGCAGCATAGAGCCTGTGTGGCAGAACACGAGCTATTATAGCAGCTCAAAAGATGATGTAGTGGATTAGGAGTTGATTATAACAACTCAAAAGCTAATATAGCAGACTAATATGTCTAATTGATGTGACAGGCTGACATGTTTGTCGACGTGGCTGATTAGCTTGCTTGATGATGTGGCAGCGAGAAGATACAAAAAAGATGATAGTTGAAGTGTTGACAGATCTTAGAGAGAAGGCAACCGAAGCTCGAGGATGCTCGTAGATAAAAGCACCATGGAAGAAGAGCAAGTGACCTCGAACTGAATAATGAAGGAGCCAGAGGCAGCTCTGGTCCCATCCCGAAGTTGAGGATACCGTGGTTACCCCGCCGGCCAGATCCCATTGATGTGACGGAGTCCAAGCACTGTTGCGCCCTAGATGAACCTGTGGATCGACGACAATGCCTCAATGATGGAGGCCTTCATGGCCACCGCCATCGACCTCCAGGGCTTCTCCTAGGCGTCGCCACCCGCCACCTCGATGAAGGAACAGGAGCACCGGAAGAGGGTGCTCGGGGAGCTTAACTCCCTCATTTTCGGTGGCGCCGACGTGTCTTTGCCTGACACGAAGGAACAAGAGCACCGAAAGCGGGTGCTCAGGGAGCTAAACTCCCTCATCTCTGGTGGTGCCGGCGTGTTGTCGCCCGACGAGGTTGTGGAGGAGGTCGTCATTAACACGGAGGAACATGAGCACCGAAAGTGGGTGCTCGGAAGCTTAACTCTCTTATCTCTGGTGGCATCAGCATGTCCTCGCCCGATGAGGCTGTGGAGGAGGAGGTCACCGACATGGAGGAACAGGAGCATCAGAAGCGGGTGCTTAGGGAGCTTAACTCTTGAGAGAGACGTGTTCGAGGGCCACCGCTATCGCGGCCATCGGCAAATGGTCTCGGCACGGGAAGAGAGCCATCCCAACCGAGGGCGTAGACAGGAGGGGCGACTGCAATGCCTACATAGATTAGGGTCAGCATATCTTTCCGATTGTAGTAAAGATGAAGAAAAAGAAAAGGCTAGATTTCTTTCATATTTGAAGAAGGAGGTTTTAAAAGCCGCCGTGTCCGAAGCCCCGGCTACGCCCCCCCCAAATGAGGTAGGAGAAACAAATGATCTACGAGTGACGACAATGACCATAGCAAAGGCATAAGAGATGATAGCAGCAGGTTATGTGATCGGTGGTTCTGATACCATGTTGAAATATTTGGAGAAAAAGAGAAAAACAAAAAAAGAGAGAAAAAAGTAATTTTATTTCTCCGTTCCATCATATTTGATACATCTCAGGGGTTATATATACTTGTATATAGACTCTATACAAGAAAAATAATATAGGCTGATATAAGATAATGCTGGTAAAGAAAAATAATACTGATCGATCATGCTAACAAAGAAGATAATATTGGTCGAGATCAGTCTAAAATAAAATTAAAAAAAAAAAAAAAAAAAAAAAAAAAAAAAGCTAATAAAGGTTGTTATGTGAACCCTAAAATCATGCTAACACCCACCACCGTGGACCCTGCCCCTTCCTTTCTCCTCCTCCTCGTGGGCCATTGTCACCCCAACTGCCGGCCATGCGTGCCAACATTAATGCTTCCTAGAGAGAGCTCACCACAAGTAAAAGTGAAACCGTGAAAGCTTTGAGAAAATCATTGGAGAGGGAATGGATGGCATTAAGGTCAGAGGCAGCAGTGAGACAGTGGAGGAGGAGGGAGCAAGTGGCATTCGAAAGGGTTAACTAGGGCTGGCAGTGGGCCTTGTGGAAGAGGGAGACGGAGTGTTCGGGTTCAATGGTGGGGAGAGGGAGGTGATGACTGAGGTGGGTGTTGAGGCCCCAACGCTAGCCACGGATGAGTTCGACGAACTTGGTGACGGCGGTGGATTGTGGAAGGGGCCGGCGGAGGACACAGGCGTCACAACCAAGCCTAGCGGGCAGGGCAAAGGTTGCGGCACTATCCGGAAGGGTTTGGAAGGATGAAGAGGAAAAAGGTTTAGGATTTTTTCTGGTGGAGCGGTGCACAAAAGTGTCGCGAGTGGGTGGGGCGGTGCTCGGGACTTTTTTTAGGCGCTAGGCACAAGCTTGCGTTTGTTTGGGATTTTCTTTTCGTTTTTTTTTTTTTTTTTTTGCAAGTATTGTAGCTCCATGTTGTGGGCTGCTAAAACCCTGATCTACAGTTGAGCTGGTGGATCGGGTATAAGATATAATTTTCTGATTATAACCACTGAAAGCTGACGAATCTATATTTTTTTGGGAAAGATAAAAAACAAGCACCGAAGCATATCCCTTATTTAGGTTATTTATCGCCGTGACACGTTTGCTCCTGACTGGGTACACGCGTTAGCGTCGCTGTACCAGCCAGGCTCTTAAGCCGATGTCGTGGCCCGGTGCAAAATTAACCATTGTATCGGTTTTTCTTTGCCGAGATTGCTGGTGATAAACCCATGTAAATCCCATCTCAGCGAGATGTAGACCGTGTCTACCTATAGAAATCCGCATCTATTCTGATACCGCGCCGAGTAGAGGAATAGAGGGAGGAAAAATGGAGGCGAGCGGCCGTAGGTACAGGAGCGTCGCCCCGCAGCCAGCCAGCGGCAGGAATCGGAGTTCAATCCACTCTCTCGGCACCGACCTCCTCTGCGCGATTTTTTCCCGTCTTGACCTCTTCGTACTCGTCCGCTGCTCCGTCGTCTGCAAGTCATGGTCTCTTTCTCCCCTTTCAAGATTCCCCTTCTAATTTCTTCTTTATTTCAACAACGTGCTGTGTTCACGCAAATGTTAAGAGCATTTCCATTTAAACTTTCTGTTTCTAACTACCTAATCTTTGGTAAAAAAAACTCAAGATGGAGAAAATTAGTGGGATGAAAAATTCCCTGTAATTCCACGTATTTTTGGCTCTGTGTAGACAGTTATAAAACTAAACTGGGATGTAAACTCTATATTGTTTTCTTGGCTATTGTGTTAAATTCGTCTCGGCATAAACAAATACTGTATTTACTTGATTAAAGTGCTTAAATTCGATCAAAGGTTGATTGTGGACATTACAAATATTTCTTAATTTTTTGATCCACGAGGTGTTGATGGCCCGTTATTGTCTTATAAAATTTGCCTTCAGATCTCAACAGTAGATGGTAGCCGCTCAGTTACGCCCTCTTAAAACTACATGACAAAGAATCTGTTTGTGCCCTGATAGACAGCTCAGCCTGATTTTGTTAATGTTTTCATGTACTGTCCAAAATATAGTGTACCAAAACTTTACGAGTATGGATTTCTCTAACTCAATATTCTCCACATATGAACTCAGAAAAGCTACAATCCACATTTCTATTGCAAGTCTACTTGTGGGGACCCGTGCGGGTGTGTGTTTAGTCCATCGGCTATGCACTATGTAGATCTTGGACATATATAGAGGATCAAGAAACCCAAATAACACTTTTTGTCTAGTCTTTTTTGGTTAAGTCCTAGTTTGTAATAAATGGTCTTAGAGCGGACCTAGCTCATGGCTATATGGACTAGAAGATACTACATTAGAGTCCTATTTGGGCTGATCATGAGCTGATCATGGTGTTTGTGATTGGATTTGTGGTACTTGTAACTGGATTAAAACCTTTAGCCTGACGAGAACGTTAAAGCTTAAACGGAAGAGTATATGAGAACTCGTAGGGTGTTTGTTTAGTCCGACATTGGCTATGCACAAGTCGATATTAGGTGTTTATATAGAGCCAAAGAATCCAAATAACATCTTTTGGCTAACTTTTTGGGTCAGATCCTGGGTTATTATACAACTATTCCAACAATATGTTATTTTCTGATAGTCATATTGATCATACTTCACAGAAAATGATGTATTTCACAACCAACATATGCAAAGTGGTATCTTGCTTTTATATAAACGGTCAAGAGAATGTGCTACCTATTTTATAAATATTGTTTTTTGTATTCTGAGTGAATTTAAAAATTGTACCATACTAAAGCTTAATTGACGTGACATTTTGTTGAAGATTTCGTATGCTGTTGTTCATTGTCATCCTTTTTAACAACAGGTGTTAAAGCTTCCCTTCTCTGAAGTGCTTTACTGAATGTAAATTATATTATTGACAATAATCAACAATGTGCAGCCTTTTCTTAGAGTGCTTATTTAGTAGCCTTCCTATTGGAGTGCATTTGAAAGTGTATTTTGGCTGTTGTGGCATTTTGTCAGAGATTTCCTTATGGTGTGCTGGCACTCCATAGAGTGAACTTCATATTGACTGTATGAAATTCTTGCAGGTTTCAAAAACATGAAACTTTTTCATGGAACTATTGTGCATCCCCATTTCATTATTTTATCCATATTGCAATAATTCAATGAGAATTCCAATATAAGGAGAATTATCATACAACGGTATCCTTCTTGTTTTTTTATGAGATTGTTCTCATGCATTCATCATAATGAAAGCTTTATTTTTTAATCATGTGCATGATGTGATTTTCTTAAGGGCATCATGTAATTCTGTAAAACATTGTATGTCTTAGGGGTATATACCTTCTAGTAATTTATATAGAATCTTGATTATATTTTTATTGATACAATTATGGGATCCTAGGGGTAGTGGTGGACATCTGAAACTATGTTCCTAGCTACTTAATTCACTCATCTAAAGTATTGTCCGAGGAACTTATTTCTTAGCACTATGATCCATTGCAAGGTAGTCCTTGTGTCTTATAAATTCCCTCGGTTCTCAAGCATATGGTGTTTGTGTAAGACTATGCTGCCAGGAAAGGTGGTACCATCCTGAACTGCCCGGTTTGGGATGTACCAAGCCGTATCAGAGGTGGACCGGTATGGTTTTGCCCCTTGGTTCAAGAAATCCAGTGAGAGAAGGGGAGAGGGAGAGGGAGAGGGAGAAGGAGAGAGCGAGAAAGAGAGAGAGAGAGAGAGAGAGGGAGGGATAGAGAGGGAGAGGAAGGGAGGGAGGGAAAGAGTTGGAGGGAGGGCTGGACCCTTCGGTTCCCCTATTTCGAACGGAACAAGGGCCAAGGGTCCTCCTTTCCTCTTCATCCTTCTCCCTCTTCCCCTCCCTTGTAGGTTCCCCCTTTGTCAGTATGCCCTGACGATATTGCCAGACAATTGGCACGGGTCTTGGTACCATTACTGCCTTCTTAAATTGCTGCATCTTCAGTCTTCACTATTAAAATATGCTTCTTAATGCCTCATGTGTAATACAATACGAGAAAATTTATGACATGAGTTCCTTATGCATTTTCACTTGACATGGAGTTCATTATGCAGCATCGGTGGGGTAAACATTCTTATTTATTTGAACAAAAGATCTTCATTCTTCTCTGAACTTTTTGATGTAAAACTAAACACATGGAGATTGTTTAAAATAAGATAAGTAAAGTTTTGAGTGGCAACTAATATTTGTCAGTTTTGAATTACATGGGTTTATCTCTTAAGAGATCTGAAGTGCAACCTTTTATCTTTATATCAGGAACAATGTCATCTACCAATCTTCATTAATGAGAGATCTATATTACAAAAAGAATCCACGTATCAGGAGCAGCTCCGATATATCAATTCCTTTAGAAACATCGATGAAGATCTATTTAGAAGAGCTAGCCATGGAACAGCATAGATTAGCTCTTACAAGTGGTTCTGCTGAAGTTCATCAATGGACTGGTCATCCTGTCAGGTATGCTCATTTGTCTGGTTCATCCTATATATGTGGTATTTGTCAGTTTTTATTGCCTGTGCTATGCACTGAATAGATCTGCACCAGACTTTTTTTTTTTATTTTTTATTTTTACAAGCTACTTCTATAAAAATTGTGATAATAAAACCATCGTGGTTCAATTTGCTGTTTTACGAAAACAGTACTGCTGTAAGGCTGTAATGTTGGTGCATGCATGTATTCTTGCATCCTTTGAAAATATGTTCACAATTTGATTATTTATACTCATATGCATATCTTTTTTCCAAAAATAACATTTTTTTTAATAACCAAAATAACTAATAATTTATGCTAAAATGTTTAATAATCAAAATAACTATTTCCATCACTCATGCTAAGTTCTTACTAAGGATTCTTTGTGTGGATGGCCCTGCTACCTGATCTTGGTTTAACTTAAATTTTGGGTTCACTGAAGCACTAAATTGTGAGATAGTTTTCTCTATCTTTTGTTTCTTTTTTTGTAAATAAACCGTACAAAGATCCTCCTTATCGGGAAGTTTCATTTAGTAATATAGTTCCATTCTTTACTCTCTTGTACCCATTTTTTTTCCAATTTCATCTTCATTGCATGATCCTCACATCAAATAATGATTAATCTGGAGGCTAGAAGTGGCTAATAACCTGTCAATCTCAAAGCATTTTATTGATGTAAGATCAGTCAAATTACAAGCAGCGTGCTACATATAATGTCACGTTGGGGTTACTAAGGGATTTTTAGATCCCAAGGTGTAAGAATCCAGTAAGCTGTTTACTAGTTTCCAAGGATAAGAAGCAAACTTCATGTAGACATGGAGTGGGTTTTCAAATTTGAATGAGAGGGCATAGAGTTTGGCATCACTTCCAGCTTTTATTTTTCAGTCTTCATGAAAACTAAAACCAGTTTCTACTACTACTACTATTATTATTGTTGATGATGATGATTTTCATTTTTATTTTTAACTGGTACCCAGAACTTGTTTGGTAGTCGGTTGGGTTTTGTTTGGTGGCGGTGGCGACAGGGAGGTGGTGATGGTGACCATAGGCGGTTTTGGCTTTTAAGAACTTCGATAGTTTCCACAATTTCTAGAAACTGAGAACGGGTTTTCAAACAAATGAAAAAGGAAATTGGGTTACCAAATGCTATTTCTACTTCAGTTTCTGTGTTTTTGGAAACAAAAACTGGAAATGGGAAGTAATGCCAAACAGGGCATAGCTGTAGAGGTTAGCTGGGCAACCTAGAAAAGCTTGATATTCTTGATTTTGTGAATCAAAAGATTTTTGAGATTTTTTTTTAATTTTATCGTTCTTCTTTTTCAAAGAGTCCTTGATATTGGCTGGCCCATCTATTTTAAAGAGGAAGATGACTGTTATCAAGCAGAAGAATTTGGAATTGGAGTAATTCGATTTTTGGAGGTTTAGTTGTTGCATTTAAGCTTTTATTTTCCTCTCTCTAGTTTTCATTTTCTTTCTATCCTTGTATTTTTCCTTCAGTGCTTCCTTCTTCCTGTTTCTTATTTAGTAGCTTAACCATCATATTCCAAATCCTAATCTGTTCCAAAGTATCGTCTAGCAGACGTCTTAAAGGCTTCTTAGAACTCATCTCTGGAGCTCTGTACATATGCCAAGATATTATCCTAAAGTAACTATATGTTTGAGATGCTAAACCTATTTCAAATTTTTTAGTTCTTCTTTCAAATGTTTAAGTTCTTGCTTCATCATACAGTCTGTCTTGTTCCTTCCTAGCAACCCTTCTATGTATCACAACAGGTCTACAGTCTGAAACTAAAGAATGAGATTTAATCTATTAAATTCTTCAGGATTCGTGATTTTCCCTAGCCTTTAGATGCATCAACACACTCAAAGGCCTCAACCATCCTACTCCTATTTTTTCTCTCTGTTTTCTGCTGTACTGTTTTGTCTTGTTATTCAGCCTTTACAATATCTTTCCACGAGAAGCTCTAGTATTTAAGCTGAATTAGAAGCAATGCACTAATCAAATATGATGATCATTGGTTCAAAATGAGGTCAAGGTTTGAAGAAGAATGGTTATGGAGGATCTGATCCCGCAGGCTATCAGGATCCTTAACATGGTAAGACAATGAGACAAAGTAAATTTGATTCCAACATTCGGCCTAGACTATTACAACCTTGTCTTGGATGAGAAAATATGCAAAAAAATTGGTGGTGATAGATGACCAATTAGTGTGAGAAGGTAGATCAGCCACATTACAAGATGGATAGGGGACATAGAGTCTCTGTAAGGATGAAGAATTTACTGACAGAAGCAAGGTATGCTGAACTGACCGGAACCGGTCGGTTTAGCCGGTACCGGTACGAACCGGGCCAGTTCGCGCCGGTACAAGCCGGTACCGGTGCGAACCGGCTGGTTCGCACTGGTCCAACCATTTAAAGCCACTCTATGGCATTTAACGCATCCGCGTGGACGCGCTGATTTTTTTTGGGAATCGCGCGCGGACACGTGAGCGGAGAACGCGCGCCCACGCGCGATTCCCCGCGCAGGAACCGCGTTCGCGGATGATTCTTCAGCAGGGAATCACGCTCCACAGAGTGGCATTTGACGCGTCCGCGGACGCGCGCGGACGCGTTGTTTTTTTTTTGCTTTTTTTTTGATGTTCGCGCGCGCGGCTCCGGATCGGTACCGGTTCCAAGCCGGTACAGAACCGGAACCATACCGGTACCGGTGCTCACCGGTATACCGGTACGGTCGGTCCGGCGAACCTTGGTCAGAAGTGATATTTATTGTTTTGACATTTTGGGAACAATATCTAAAGGATAATGAAATGCTATACAAGGTAGACATGTCAAAAGGATCGCTAAAAGATCTGCGGAGTCTAAAATTATCTAGCACATTTGAAGCCATTGATGGTGCATTTTGCATTGACTTATAAGTATCAGAATAACAGTTGGCAAAAGGAGGTAGCGTAACCAATATCTTAAGTGTCAATACCAGACTCCATACTGATACCTTACTGTTATACAGCAGTCCGGTACAGTATACATTGTACTCAACACATGGTGTGCTGCTGGAGTTTGCATAACATTTGTACCATGTGGTGTTATAAGGGTGTATCAAGCCCTAAATTTTGTTGATATTGTATCAGGTAAGCATAGTACATCTAGGACCTGCTAGTACAAGTTGATAGTTGAAACCTTATTCAGAACACTTAAGGGCAACATAAGTCAAGAATTAGTGGTGGAGAACTGATGTTTGGTATTCTGCTTCAATTGTCTTGAAGGTCTCTGTGAGGTGCTCTAGGCAAGAATAGCGCTCTACCTTGTGGAGATCTATGGGAGGAGTCATAATAAAATCATATAAAGTAAGCAATAAAAAACACTACTACATCTTATGCAAGTAGAGAGGGCTATGATGTGCCATGAGTGGCTCATATTCTAGTCTACGTAAAGGTTACCCCGTAACTAACATTTAAACTAAGAGCCTCTTCTTTTTAATTAATATTCAGCAATAACCTTGGTAGATTTTGGATATGTATGCAGGTCTAGGGAAGCCAAAAAAATCTTCTGGCTACTTTTTTGGGTGAGGTTTTGGATCGTTGCACATGAACTATCCTGTGTTTTTTTTTTTTTTTGGTGTGTGTGTGGGGGGGGTACTCCTTAGTTGTAAGTTGCAATTGAAACTTTACCGGGCCCTGGCTTTATAAACAAATGGACTTGCTCTTATCTTGTCTGCACTCCTTGGTTTTTGTATGTCTTCCTTGAAACTATAGTTGGTAAATCTTTTAACTGAAGAGTGGCTCTAAGGATCTAGGGACTCATGGTGTTTTCTATTCTTTTGGTTTGATGTCTTTGGATTATTATAACATAAACGGGTTAATTCCTATTTTTAAATGAATGTCTATATATGTATGTATGCGTATATATTCAAGTTGCATCATTGTGTTTTGCTGTTAGAGATGTTGGAACACTTGAACCATCTGATGGTCATTGACATCCCTTTGTGATCTGAGTTTGTGACACGACAGTTATACCTACTTATCGTGGTGGGAAAAACAGACACATGTAGTAGCTGCAATAGTATATTCTTTCTTTTATGACCAATTGCTTGGAATATAATAATATGTTGTCATGCTTATGTGCAAGGTACGTCTTCTTGGTACCGAGCCCCGTACCAGTGCCGTACTATTACTGTGTCAGTAGGATACGGTACGAGGCTGGTTTGGCATACCGAGTGTCGCTATATCTCTTATACCGTATATCGGTGCTGAACCGGTATGGTACAGTATGCTTTATACTGTCCGGTTTGGTATGGTATGGCATATCTTGCTTTCATATTTATATTGTAGTTCATATTCCTTGATCTTATTTGCCTAGTTTTGATCCGTCACATGCAATACCTCTTTAGTTTATCTTTTATACAAGTTTTTTTCTTAAGTCATAAATTACGCAGTTCAAAAAATTTTGGTTTAAACTCTAATTTTTTTTAATAATCCTTTTTTTTGACCAAAGATGAAGTATTGACTATAGAAAGCTTAATCAAATTGAAGTTATTTGGAGAAATTAGAAATATATGTTTTTTCCATATTGGCCTGTCTCTTTTATCCCCAAGATGATTACATGCATCTTGATCGATCAAGTATTTGTCCTATTCATTCTTAAGCAACCATTATCCCACAGAATGTCACCAAAAAATTGTCTACATCATGAAATGACTTAGTCTTAAGCAACCATTATCGACATGATCCTTCTTATATTGTTGATGGATGCCACCAATTTAGGTTTTCTTTTTCACTCCACCACCCTAACTGCTTTTCTAGCCAGGCAATTTTCCTATTCTTCCGATCAATAGGGCTACATCCTTCAAATTTTTTGCTTCATAACAAGAGTTTAGTAATAGGAAAGAACTTGTTATGCATAAGTTTATCACACATGCTTGTTTTTTAGCTACTTGTCAAGTCTAGGGGCTTTGCAGGAGAAAAAGCTAGACCTTTATAACATCCACTAGATTGACATGAGAGGCCGCTCATTACTTTTTGGGCCTGTTTGGTTGGGGGGAGTTGGACTTTGGAACAGGAATGAAAATGAGCGAATCCCATTCTAGCTGTTTGGTTGGAGGAGTCCCATTCCCGTTCCGATTCCAAGGAGGAATGAGAATGCCCCAATCCCCCAAAGCCGAATCCCTACTCTCCTCTAGTATTCAAATTTCATTCCAATTCTGATTCCAGTCATGGACCAAACATGTCCGGGGATACGGCCATTCCGATTCCGGTCATGAACCAAACACACCCTTTATGTAGTTTTTTTTAGAACTAGGATGAAATTGCATATATGTAGATTGTTTTTGCTTCTTTACTATTTTATTTTCTTACAGGGTTAATATATGTCGCATGAAGAGGGGAGTTATTCTTACAGGAGTTGGAGATAAGGTATTGATAATTTGTATTAATATCTTCCATCGCTTTGTTATTGCTGATTAAAGAATCAGTTACAGTAAATCTTATTTTATAAAGTTGTATAAGAATTTTACATTTGTAGGCTTTTGTCAAGGTATATCTGTAAAATATCAGTACAAAAAAATGTACAATGTAGTAGAATACATATTGTAGTGCTGAACAAAGTTCATCTTTATTTCCTAATATATTCATGTTTAACTAGTTAACTAGTTTAAGACCAGTGCAACACACGTAGAAGAGGCTGGTGAAGATGGAACTAAGTATATCTGGGCAATAACCTGAGTATACCTGACTCCTTTATTATTTAAAGTTTAATCTGTATTTTGATCCTACATTTTTGTTAGAGATTTTGCTAACTAGAACCAAAGGATAAATGTATCCCTAGCTCGATGATCCAGAACCACTGGCAATCTTGTGAGATCAAGCAGATGAAAAGGTGATTATTGTGATAGTAATTTTTTCATGCTATGCACAACTAGACAAATAGACATATCCAAGTGTTTTCCAATAACAGAGAAATTATGCAAGGAGCTCTTTTCTATTTTCCTTCTTGAAATGATCCTTTTACAAGGGGTTAGTCTGCACATGCAGACCCCACACAACATGATAAACCAATTAATGGTGAAAAATATAAATAATTGATGGACAGTGAGCAATTTAACATCAAATTATTGCATATATTATTTGATCATGCCCACCTTGTGGGAGAAATCTATTGGTCTTATCCAGTCAAGACTTTCAATAAAAGCATCTGCAATATGTGCTCTGGCAAAAGGTGTTCATCCTTGTTCTGCCTTCTCCTGAATAAAGACCTTGCATGGTCGCATGTCTTTTGGCACTCAACCATATATCCGTACAAGTATATAGAATGTCTTGTTCAGTAGAATAGTCAATGCACTTCAGCATGCTAAGCATGCTCTTGGAATTCAGGACTAATTAGAATGTGGTTAATAGCTTGCTATTTATAGTTACTCTTATGACCAATCTCTCACATTAAATTCCTAAAGCAAGTACGTTCATAAGTAGGTAATTGGTAGGTATACCTATGCATTTGATCATGCAGCACTATTTTGGCTTTTTCACACTTAAATTAAATAAGGATAAGGATTTGGATGCACTTCAGTGTGCTATGCATGCTCTTGGAATTCAGGACTAAATAGAATATGGTTAATAGCTTGCTATTTATAGTTGCTTTTATGGCCAGTCCATCATGTTAAATTCCTAAACCAAATACATTCGTAAGTAGGTAATAGGTAGGTATACTTATGCATATGATCATGCAGCACTATTTTGTCTTTTTAACACTTAAATTAAATAAGGATAAGGATTCATCCAACAAATCTGTGCGTACTTGACATAAATCCTAGGTTTAGCCAGATCTGGTTCCAAGGTTCGCCGTACCGGTACCGAACCCCGTACCGGTGCCGCACTAGTATAGGCGTACCGAGTGTCGGTACGGTACCGTACGCTCGATACCGACCGTACCGACATTGGTGTACCGATACCGGTACCCATCGGTACGGATACGGTACGCTCGGTACCGACTGGTACCGACCGGTACAGCGAACCTTGTCTGGTTCGCTTAAACATGTGATTTGAAGATGTTTATATGTTGCATATAGATTGTTTTTCCTAAAGATGATATTGATAAAACGTCTTTGTATTGTATGCGATAAGGTATTCTAGAAGAATGCATGAGCTAACTTGCTTTTTCACAAGATATAATGAATCTGATCATCTGATTGTCCAAAGAAAACCCTAACCCTTTCTTTCCTTCTTCTCATCCCATTCCTTCTTCTTCCCTAAACAGCACTTATCAGCCTCTATTTTAGGCTTGGTGGAGTATGGTGGTTTAGGTGGGTCCTACTAGGTCAGTCATGAAGGCAGGTTAGATCCACTATCCTAAGTAGGTCAGTTGGTTGAGGTTGGTCACAAGACTGACAAGTTGAGTCTATTCCTCAGCAATCAGAGGAGCACAAGAAGCCAAGTGTGCAGGCAGACTTATTTACATGTAATTCTTCTTCCTTTTGTTTCTATTTCCATTTCTTTAAGACATTACATGTAAAGGAAGTATCCCCTATTTGAACTTAATAAAAATACTAAAAATTCAAATTCCTCAAGAATAAAAAATTGATTTCCCAACTTTCACTCAAATTCTAAATTTTTGGCCAAGGTCAAATTTCAACTTCTGAATGCTTAAAGTGTTTCTCAAATCTAAAGGTTTTGTTCATTCTATTAAACCTAAAAAATCATGAAAACCCAAAAGTCCAGCTCAAAAAGTTTTATTCATTAGTCTCCAACTCATATCACCTATTATAGTGCTATTCAGTTTTGGTTTATTTATACAACAGCCAATTTTCAGATTTTTGTATGCACTCACATATATGAATTTTCCTAGATATAAGTTGGGTTATTACAAATATGCTGTCAGATAGCACAAGAGGAGGTTACAGCCTATACTTACATATCCTCTAATCTGGGAAGGGTGTTATGGTTCTTTCACCTGGTTCCTGATGCTCCTTTTTTTAAAATTTTTGTCATCTTAACGAATGCCCAATCTTTTCTTCAAAAAGAAAAAAAAGTTGAAGACTAAAGCTGATATTATTTACAATATGAGAGTGGGTAGAGGAAATGAATTAGAAAAAGAATGCAAGGAAGGTAAAAGAGAACAAGAGTCAATGGGAAGAAGAAAGGTGGAAGGGAAAGTGGAGAGATTTAGAGCTGCAAATTTAAAATTTTATCTAAGTGAATCCCCCTTATTGTTGAACTCTACAGCTTTTCTTTCTAGGAAATGAAATGCTGAAATGCCCATCATATGTGGATCAGTTGGCCTCCATATGTTATCATTGTTTGCCATCTGGACCATCTCTAGTGCACTCTTTTTACCCGCGGGAAGCCCACATGACATTGTAAAGCCCTTAGTAGATGATAGATTGAATATGACTGATGGTCTAATGGCATTCTAAAATTTCTAACATCTTTAATTTGTTGAATTTATTTAGTCGAGCTTTTCTGTGTAAGTGCATATGCATGTTTCAGTATTGGAATGTTTTCCATTTGAACTGCAGCTATTAGAATGAATTTGTTATTGTTCCAAAATTTGAAGATATTTTAAAGTTATTTTCTCTGTACACTAGCAATGTGTTTTAGCACTTTGTAGTGATGTTGTAGAATTAGCAATTGTTAGCTTGTGATCTGTGTATTTTGGTCTAACTCAATTTTGTTCTTGAAGTCAATTATATGAACTTTTGATATTGAGCAATATGACCTCAAGAGATTTGAATTCTTACTAGAAAAATGGATAATATGGCCTATAAATCTTTATGACATTTTTTTATTATATTGATGCTAGGTGCTGCGGCTATGGTCTGCTGAAAGCTGCAAATATCTGGATGAGTATTCCCTCCCGGACATGAACCCATTAGTCGATTGTGATTTTGATGAGAGTAAGGTAAATCAGTTCATTAAGTAAAAATGCCTTGAAACTCTATTCTAGTTAGATAATAATGCTTGATGAAATTCAGATTTGATTATATTTTGGATGAGAACAGGGGAGTCTGGTTCTTCAAAGAAAAATTCCTTGAGATTCTACCCTAGTTACAAAATGATGCTTGATTGCATTCCCTTCTTCCATCGTACTTGGAAGTATTCCGTAGATATCTGTAGATCAGCATCCATTTTTTTTTCACATGCAAATGCAGATCAAGATTTCTTCATCTTCTTCTTGTTTTTTTTTTTTTAAACATTATGACTATTTTTTCAGTGTGTTGCAGTCTGAGGTTTGAACACACTCACTAATGTTGTTCTCCATCTTAAGGTTTCATGTATCTGTATGATTTTGTTCAAGCATCACATTTAATAGCTTGTACCATATGGAAGTCATCCTTTAGTAATATCTTTACTTGGGTTGTCAATTGAATAAGCTTTTTGTGAGCAGCTCATACTTGGCACGAAATTCAGCTTGATGTTGGCTTCTTCTGTCTGTAACTAGCTGAGAATGAGCCAAAAGTTTTTGCACTCAAAAAACAAAAGAGCTGAATATGAGTTAAGCCTAGCTTGCTCGTCATTGACTTGAATAGTTCGATATACACACATGCATATATACATATACTTTTATATTCACGTATATGAATTATTATAAATTATTTATATCTTGTTTTATTATTTTATATTTTTTGCGAAGATAATTTAAAATTTGTATTTGAAGTGATTCATATATCATTCTAACAGATGTTTATTTTCTGTTAGACATTTTAGACTAGATCATAGATGTACAACACAAGTAAGCCAAAGGGATGGGATGAAATTAGTAGGATGGGAAAAAGGCTTACAGGAAGCCCTAGCCACCAGCCCTTTCTCTAACCCTCTCCTTTTGGCTATTTCCCATCCTTCTCCCTCCCTACCTACAAAGAAAGTCCTAGCCCCTAAACCATTCTCCTATCTTCTAACCTCCAAGATGACTCGATGACAGTTGAAGATGATGTTCGAGGAAAGTCCTAGATCCAACCCTTTGTCTCTTCGGCCCTCTCATACGGTTGATGTTCTCATCTTTGTGCCAGGCAAGGTCCATGGAACCATCTCGAACCACCTGACTTGGGGAGTAGCGAACTGAACTAGGCCAAAATCGGGACAATCTTAGGTTCTGTTTAGGTTAGGACCAAAACTGGTCAAAACCACTTCGAGTCAGGTGGAATTGTCCGGTTCTAGACAGTTTTGAGCAACACAGACCTGATTTGTCTGGGCCGAACTAGTTCTAGTTTATAAAATTCCCGTCCCCCATTACGATTATGACCTTTCCATTAGCTCCTTCGATGAGGGCTTCCTAGTCCTTGACGGCACCAAGCAAAACCATAGTGTGGGGCTTCGCTTCACTTTCTCTCAAATCTTCTCCATGCCAGACATGTAGCAGATGATAGATTCGCTGCTGAGATCATCTCTATCACCTCCACTAACTTTGGCTCTCACTCTGCCGGCTATTTCCTTGCCTTGAGATCCTCGATGCCTTTTGGCACCAATGATGACCTTGGGCTTCACCACCGACCGCCATCTTTGCTGACAGTCAAACCCATGACTCCCTCGTCCCTTCTTCTCTCTCTAAAACTTTATGGGTAAAACCTAGGTTCTAGGTTAACTAGCACTTGACCGATACTTGCATCAGTATGGTATAGTACCATATATACAGACCCAACACTTGACCATTAATGGGAAAATTATATTTTTACATGAACTTAATGAAGAATTCAGATATTGCTTTAACAATGGTTGTATTCAAAAGCAAAAACGAGATGAGTTTCAAATGGTCAAAAATTACAATATTTACCAAGAATTACATTCACTGGCTTAACTACAAAGCAGTTGAAGTTGACGAATGATTTTATTTTGATGCTTCAGTCTTTTTGTATTATCTAGATTGTCGGTATGACTAGTGCTCAACTATGCATATGGAGGCGCAGAGGTCAAAGAAGCATATTTCAATTACGTGAAGCTATCTTCCAACATGGCTTATGCATGCGGTGAGCAATCAGATGCTTATAGATCTGTAATTATTGTTTAAGATTCGGTAGATTTACATAACTTCTTTCATGGAAAATGATGCTGTAATGCGGCAAAGAAAATTTTATATAATTGTCTTGATCTGCACGCACAAAAAGTTATTATTTGATAGGTATTGGTTTATTCCTAGACATGTTAATGCCATAATTCCTATGGAATACTTCAGTATCTTTGTAGGGAGAGACTTAATTTTGTGTTGAAAGGACATGAGAGACGATAGAAGTAGCATTCTTAGACAATAATGAGAGACAGTTGGGAACTGCTTCAAGTGCCAGCAGAATTAGCCTGCAATAGGAATAACTGAGAAAAAAGGAATTGTAAAACCATCCTAGAATAGTTGGGTAAGGCTTGCTAGTTATTTTCACGTTGATGATATTATTGTGAAGTTTACACGGTTGCAAACATCTAAGTTAATACTGTTCCATTAGAGGTTTGAACTGGGCATGCAGCTGCTATCTTCTCAAAGCAATTCAAATCCTTCCAGTGTTTGGAAATATTCATCACTTAATTCCAGAAATATCTGGTTGCTTATCTTTATATCTACATGGTGAAGTTTTTCTCCTTTCTTTTTCCATCGACCAATCAATGGTGCTTATTTAACTTGCCTTCTTTCATTGCAATTAAATGCTTAGAGCTAATATGCAAGCCATATTTTGTCTTATCGAATAAGAACATCTTATTAAAAAGAAACACATTTCTTGATGTGCATATCTAATTGCATATGCTAAAAGTGTTGCATACTAGCAATGGTAGCTAGATGCATGACATGAGTGTCAAGTGTCCGGAAGAATCAAAAAAAGAATCTTCTAAAAATTGCATATTGGAACGCATCTGCATCTTATAAATGTATATGTAAATATGTACTAGTTTATATGCATCACAAATTATGAGTTAAACCTATGCTCTTTAAGTTCGTAAAATTTGATAACGGATAGCTATTATCTTAGACTTGATAATTGCTATATAGAAGTGCCAAAAGCATATATGCCATGATGATGACATCATGATTTGATGATTTGAATTATCAAAGAGTGTCATGGAGTATCCCAAGTGTTTGACACATCAAAAAACTCAATTTAAGTGTCTAGGTAATCTAAATCAAGGTCTGCCATAACGACATACCGGTGGGCACTAGTATCTGTACGGTTTCGGTTCATACCGGTTTAAACTGGTACCGAACTGGTACCTTTTTCGCTAAACGCGCGCGCCCTCTTGTTAAATGCCATAGTCCGTGTGGGTGCGCTACCCCACGCGCCCGCGCGGTTCCGAGCGTTCTTCTCCACGTGTGGGGCGTGCTGCCTCGCACGCGGGCGCACGAGGAAGTCTGTCAAGAACCCCTGCAAGCCACATCGCCAGGGCAACAGGCCAAACGAAGGCTAAGGGCTTCAAGGAGGCCCAAAGGAGCAAATGGCGAGCATTGAGGCAGGTGGGGCATGGTTGATGTGGGCAGAGGCCAGCCACCACTTGGTTGGCCGAGAGGAGTAGCGGATAGCGCCGCGCATAGGCCATGCCCAGCGCCTATGTGCGGCACCAGCAAGCCACTAGCCCTGCGCGCGGCCCCCGGGCCTACGCGCAGCGTCCCCGCCTAGCGCGACCCAGACCCTGCATGCACGACTCTCAGGCATGCATGCGGTGTCCACGCTGAGCGCGACCTCGATCCTGTGCACACGGCTCTTGGGCTTGCGCGCGGTGTCCACACCAAGTGCGACCACCAGCAGTAGCCCAGGTGCCCGCCTGCAAAGACCGTGCGCGCACAGCGCCTGACCGCATGCAATGCCAGGCTGATGGAAACCCCCCAAAACCACATAGCCATGGCACTCAGCCCGGCGAGGTCCAAGCAACACTCAAGGACCAGATCGGGCAATTGATGAGCCTAGAGGCTGATCAAGCCTTAGACAACCAAAAAGGGCAAAGGCAAATAGGCCCATACGTAGGCCAAGACCAGCGCCTGTGCACAACGATAACACCAACAACAGTGCGCAGGACCAGCCCGCATGCCAGAATTCGCCCCATCAGCACAATGGGCGCCAACCGAGCAAGGTAAGGGCCGAGTGCGCTACGCATCAATGTCTGCACATCCGGCCAGCCAAGCGCGCCCGACCAAACGAGCACACCATCCAAACGAAGCAATGGCCGCGCGCGCTGCGCACAAGTGCTTGTGCGCCCGGCCAGCCGCGCACACCAACCAAATGAGGCAATGGCCGAGCGCACAACTTACAAGCTTCTGCGCGCCCGACTAGCCGTGCGCGCCCTTGCGCGCGCTCTTGCCCAAGCGCGCAATCTAGAAGCTTGGGCGCGCCCATCCAGTTGTGCGCGCCCTTGCGCACGCTCTAATCTGATCCTAGCAGGCAATTTGGTGCGGACACGAGTACTGGACTGATTATTTTGCGGGATCATGGTTGTCGCAGGAGGATGGTCCAGCCACTTTCGTTGTGGCTGGATTGATTGATGTTATTTTTTATTATTTATTTATTTTATGTGGGTAAGATTAATTTGCATATTGTCTTTTGAGGATCTTTTTCGAATTGTTTTCTTCGTTGGAACTTATTTGTTATTTTGTGGCCCTATATATATATAGGGCATGCATTTGTTTATTTTTCGATGAATTAATGCAAGAAAATTAGTCTTCCTCTTCCTCCTCTCCTCTTTTCTTCTTCTTCCTCTTCTTCTCCTCTTTCACGCTGCCTTCCATCCATTGCATCCGTCCTGCATCAGCTTTGGTATCAGAGCAGGGCTGACTTTGCCTCTGTTGCTGAAGTCAAGGGATCCAGTTTATGGACGGACCTCCGCCGATTCCTTTTCGGCCTTTCCCTCATCTGCATTTTGCTAGAGTATTTGCACCGCAAACGCCGGAACGCACGGAGGGTCATTGCACGGCACGCATTCCGAAGAAGAAGGGTCGTTCCCTTTCTTCTTTGTTCTCTTTCCTCTCCATCATCTCACCCACCGTGAAGAGAAAAGGGGCAAAGCCCTCCCGTCGGTCGATTCCGACCCGGCGCCAGTCCACCGGTCTCCTTCGCAAGACGCCGTCGCCGCCTCCGTCCCCCAGCGCCGCTGCCTCCGCCGCCATCTCCATTCCCTTCCCTTCCCTCTCTCGGATCTCACACAGAGAAGGAAAACCCCATCACGGTTATCCCCACGGCGGCTCGGGAGGCAAATAAGCCAGCCTCTGCTTCGTGTTCCTCTCCAGCCGTCGCCGTGCTTGCAGCCACCGCCGCCACCGCTTCGTCACGCCGCCGATTCGCCATCGGACACCACCGTGCTTCCCCGGAGGCTTCGGCAGCATCTTACTGCCACCGTCCATGGCCGGATCCAGGCGAAGGACGTCACCGCCCCGCTCGCCGCCGCCCCAGCACACTCCTCCACCGGCGAAGCTTCCCCGCAACCACCGCCGCGAAATCGGGATTCAGGCGTGATCTCTCAGAATCGTCGGAGGTTGAAGACGATCCACTGTGCGGGTAAGGTCTAGACCCGTTAGCCCCTTACCCATTAACCCGAACCAATTCAAAAAAAAAAAAAAATAAAATTCAATATTGCGGATCGGACTGTCTTAACGGGTTGTGTCTGTTAACCCGATAACCCAAGTCCATTTGGGTAAAAAAAAAAAAATAAGCCGCTGCACGTGATGCGTAAGTCACGCACGTGCCGCGGTGTTCTTCCTCCCCTTTCCTCTTCTTTATTTTTCCGATCCTCTTCCTCGTCTCTCCGATCACCGCCTCCCGCCGCCCCACGCCAGCTCTCCGCCGTCACCGCTGCCAACACCATCTTCTCTTTGCACCACCGCGCCACCCCGTTTCTTCCCTCTGTCGCAACAGCTGCGGCTCCGCCAAACGTCACCGGCTATTTGGTACCCGCCACCACTTCCCACACTGTCCCACCACCACCATTTCCCTCGGCCTTCCACTGCTCTCTGCGCCCCCGCCCTTGTCCCACCGCCGCTGCCATCTCTGCTGCTTGCACCACCGCGCCGCGCGCCGCCCCCGCCCTTCCGTACCGCCGCTTGCCGCTGCTAGTCGCTGCCGCGCTGCCGCGCCGCCGCGTTGCCGTCGCCGCCGTCGGCTGCTGCACCACCACTGTCAACTCTGACAGCCATCAGCGAGCCATCGCAGACCGCTCCAACCGCAGCCGCCATCAGTTGCTCCGACCACCTCCACGGGAATTGTCGTAGTGATGACCCTGCAACACCGTGACCATCTTCCCAGCATCATCTCAGCCTGAACATCTTCTGCAAGCACAGGCCTCTATCCAGTTTGGGTCAGCTCTGTTTCCCCTCCCCTGCAGGTTACATTTGTTCATTTAAATTGGCATTAATTATCGCATTTTGTGCTTGGTGATTAGTTCCACATATTCAAACACATGCAACCACATACATCCACAAGACAACCAGAAACCCTAGTAGTCACATTTCTTTAATATTAACTGTGGAGCTAGATCAAATCGGGGAGACATACGTGGCTCCGTGACACCTTGCATAGTCCGAGAACTTGGTACTACTTGTTTGCAGCTACTTGTTGGCCTGCGTCTTATATTAATTTTCAGTTCGCAATAACTATTTGCTAGGGAGTAGTTTTAGTTTATATTGAGCATCTACTTTGCAATTTTGAATTCATTTCATGCATTAGGTCTACTTAGGAACCTTTATAGTTGGTCGGCTCATCCATTTTGTCATTCATTTTATGCATCTACGTAGTGGTCGTGTCGCATCTCATCATGAGTCCCACCTAGACATGGATTCCAAAATTGAAGCCCTATTAAAAGCTATCCACGACACTAATGCCCAAGTTCAAAAAACTAATACTCAAGTCCAAAATACCAATGCCCAAGTCCAAGCAAACAATGCCCAAATTCATGACTTAACCACATTGTCCACCCAGGTTAATGCCCGACTCGATTCAATTGAGGCTTCACTTCAAAGGTTTATTGAATCCCAAAGAGCTAGTATTCCCCATTTACCGGGTCTTGATGAGGACGACACCGTAGAACAAATCTTAGAACAACAAGGCTCGGTTCGGCAGGACAACTTTGATAATAGGTCTGTTCCAGGTCCCCATCATGCCTTCCCTCGCCCTAGAGGACCTGGTTCCATTCCTCATGTTGATAGAGGTCACCGACATACCGTAGAACCTAGAGAACCTCGTGACTCGGATGAAGATGTAATGCGAGGCATTAGGGTTGAAGCCCCCACTTTTGATGGTCGTCTTGATCCGAAGGTCTTCTCCGATTGGTTACGCGAAATGGACCACTTCTTTGAGTGGTACAATCTGTCGGAGGAAAAAAAGGTCCGATTCGCTAGAATGAAACTCTTTGGTCGAGCTAAGTTGTTTTGGCAAAACACTGAACAACTGTTAGCCAGGAGACATCAACCTGCTATTACAGATTGGGTAGAAATGAAAGAAAAATTAAAAGAAAAATACCTTCCATTAAGTTATCAAGCTGACCTCCTAGGTCAATGGAACAATTTAAGACAAGGTAGCCGCACAGCTATTGACCACATCGCCCAATTTTATGAATTTATGATGCGAAGTAATGTAGCTGAAGATGAACGTATGATCTTGAGCCGGTTTCAACGAAGCCTAAATGATGTGCTTAGGAAAGAACTTGTCCTTTGTGAAGTGGCCACCTTAGACCAAGCCTATACATTTGTGCAAAACTATGAGCAATTCTCCAAATCTATGTTTGCTAGGCGCCCTGACACCAGGCGGCTTCCCACTAGTGCCCAACCATCTGGACCCAGACCCCAGTCGGTTCTGTCCCACCTAAACCCTTTTCTTCTCCACCTATCCAAAACCGAGATATTAAAGGCAAAGGAATTTTAGGTGAACCTCCAAAGACAAGCTCAAGAATTCAGTGTTTTAAATGCCAAGGGTTTGGTCATGTTGCCTCCCAATGTGCCAATCAGACCCTTGTTATTGATGCACAAGAACAGAAGGATGACATAGATAATTTGGAGGAACAAATTTATGAGCCTAATTTAGATGATATTCAAGATGTCGAAGACGAACCTGAGGAAGAATCACACACTTTAGGCTGTATCCGACCTACTCCCCAGATAAGCGCCCACGAACCTGACCAATCCACTATGAATGTAGTAAGGTGTGCAATTACCCAGCCTAAGGAGACTGATGACTGGAGACGAACCTCAATTTTCTACACTTACATTAAATGCAGAGAAAAAGATTGTAAAGTTATCATTGATAGCAGGAGCTGCATTAATGCGATATCTTCCAGCATTGTCGCCCGCTTGGGTCTGACTCCTGTGTCCCAACCTCAACCATATAAGGTCTCCTGGATCGACACGTCGTCCATTAACATTGAGGAACGGTGTCTTGTTCCTATTCAAATCCTTTCTTATAAAGACACTGTCTGGTGTGATGTACTCCCAATGGACGTAGGTCATCTGATATTAGGTAGACCTTGGTTGTTCGACCTCGATGTCACCATCTACGGTCGAACTAACTCTTGCTCTTTTATATTCCAGGGTAAAAAGATTAAGCTTAATCCTTTACGGCCCAAAACACTAGATAAGAGTACGAACAAGAGTAAATCAAAGGGGGAAGGAACTCCATATCCTTAGTCCCACGGAATTTGAGAGGAACGTATTTAATGACTCTCTGGTGTTTGCCCTGCTAGTTAAAAAACTTCAGCCACATCTTAAAAGCACATTATCGGCTGAATCCCTCGCTATCCTCGAGGAGTTCAAAGAAGTTTTTCCTGAGGATCTTCCGGATCATCTACCCCCTTTGCGTGATATTCAGCACGCCATTGATCTAGTCTCGGAAGCTACTCTTCCTAACTTGCCCCATTATCGGATGAACCCTTCTGATCATGCAGAGCTCCTAAGGCAAATTAGCGACCTCCTACAAAAGGGATTTATTCGGAAGAGTCTAAGTCCTTGTGCCGTACCTGCCCTTCTTACTCCAAAAAAAGATGGGACTTGGAGAATGTGTGTAGACAGTCGGGCTATTAATAGAATCACGGTCAAGTACCGTTTTCCTATTCCCCGGCTCGACGATATGTTGAATATGATGGCAGGAGCCACGATTTTCTCCAAGATCGACTTAAAAAAGTGGTTACCATCAAATCCGGATTCGTCCAGGAGATGAATGGAAGACAGCCTTTAAGACAAAAGATGGCCTCTATGAATGGTTGGTAATGCCTTTTGGCCTCTCAAACGCTCCTAGTACATTTATGGGAGTGATGACTCAAGTACTACGACCTTTCATGGGCAAATTTTTAGTCGTGTACTTTGACGATATCCTTATTTATAGCCAATCTAAGGAGCAACATTTAAGCCATTTGAGGCAAGTTTGTACGACTTTACGCAACGAGAGCCTCTATGCTAACCTTAAGAAGTGTTCATTTTTCACTCCTCACGTAAACTTCTTAGGGTATATAGTCTCCTCTGAGGGTTTATCTGCTGACCCTGCGAAAATCACTGCAATTGTTGAATGGCCTGAACCTAAGAATATTACTGACATCCGTAGTTTTCACGGCCTGGCCACATTTTACCGTCGTTTCATAAAGAGGTTCAGTACACTTATGTCACCTATCACAGATTGCCTTAAACGAGGTGACTTTCAGTGGATACGCGCAGCTGCTAAAGCATTTCATGACATTAAGAAAAGAATGACGGAAGCGCCAGTTATGCGACTCCCTGATTTTAGCAAAGTTTTTGAGGTGGAATGTGATGCATCTGGCTTAGGAATAGGTGGTGTGCTTAGTCAAGAACGTCATCCTATAGCCTATTTTAGTGAAAAGCTGAATGAGGCTAGACAAAGATATTCCACCTATGACAAAGAATTTTATGCAATAGTCCAGGCTCTACGGTATTGGCGACATTATCTCCTTCCAAATGAATTTGTTCACTATTCTGACCATGAAGAACTTCGTTTTCTTAACTCCCAAAAAAAACTTAATCATCGACATGCCAAGTGGGTTCAATTCCTCCAGGATTACATTTTTGTCCTCAAGCATATGTCAGGTGCTGCGAACAAAGCTGCTGATGCGCTAAGTCGACGAGTAACTCTGTTGTCCGCCATGTCTGTTTCCATCACCGGTTTTGACAGACTTAAGCTCGATTACTTGTCTTGCCCAGATTTTGGCCAACTCTATAATGCCCTAGCTGATGGACAAGGACCTTTGATTGATGGTGTTTATCTTCAAGACGGGTACTTGTTCAAAGCTTCCAAGCTCTGCATTCCGCGAATTTCTGTACGCGATTTCTTGATACGGGAAGTGCATGCCGGCGGTCTCGCTGGACATTTTGGACGTGATAAGACCATAGAAGAAGTTGAACGTCAATTTTTTTGGCCAAGTTTGAAACGGGATGTTGCTAAAATTATGGGACAGTGTCGCACGTGTCAACTAGCTAACCACGAAAAACAAAATACTGGCCTCTACACTCCGTTACCTGTCCCAGATCGCCCTTGGCTTGATCTTAGTATCGACTTCGTGCTCGGCCTTCCTCGCACTTTTCGCAAACATGATTCCATTTTTGTGGTTGTGGATCGTTTTTCTAAAATGGCCCACTTCCTCCCTTGTTCCAAAACTTCTGATGCCTCTCGTGTAGCCAAGATTTTTTTTGATGAGATTGTTAAGTTATACGGTTTACCAAAAACCATCGTCTCCGATAGGGATGTCCGCTTCATGAGCTATTTTTGGAAAATTTTGTGGCATATGGTTGGCACCAAACTTAAATTTTCTACTGTTTATCATCCTCAAACCGATGGCCAAACAGAACCGAAGTCTAGATAACCTTCTGCGAAGTCTAGTAGGGGATCACAATCGAAACTAGGATTCTATTCTGCCTGTCGCCCAATTTGCATATAATTCGTCGGTCAATAGATCTATCGGGATGAGTCCATTTGAAGTGGTCCATGGTTATAAAGCTCGCAAACCTGTAGATCTCCTACCTATGTCCCCCCATATTCGCATTTCTGAGTCTGCACATGCATTTGCACAACACATTCATACTCTGCATCAGGAAATTAGCAAGCGTATTCATATGAGTAATGCTCAATATAAGCTACAGGCTGATTCTCATAAGCGAGATAAACAATTTCAAACTGGGGATTATGTTATGATACGTATTCGGCCTGAGCGGTTTCCATCTGGAACCGTCAAGAAACTGCAGGCTCGTAGTGCTGGGCCCTTTCGGGTATTGCAATGAGTGGGCACTAATGCTTACGTTCTTGATCTTCCCTCTGATTTTGGTATTAGCTCCACTTTTAATATTGAGTATTTGGTTGCTTACAAGGGCCCCCTTTCTATTCCTACTGATCCTTTCACTCAGCCATCACTTGAGCTTGATGATACTCCTATTCTTGATTCCATACCATCTCCGACCCATCTAGCTTTACCACCAGCACAAAAAGAACATATTGATGCCATTTTAGATGAGCAGACTGTTTCTACCAGTGATGGGGGTGTTCAGCGTTTCTTGGTTCGCTGGCGAGGACGCCCGGAGTCTGATGTTACATGGATTACACGTGCGGAGTTACAGCGCATTGACCCAGATCTCTTGGAGTATTACCAGAGTCATTCATCGGGGTCGACTTCTTCTTACCCGGGGGGAGTTGGTGCGGACACGAGTACTGGACTGATTATTTTGCGGGATCATGGTTGTCGCAGGAGGACGGTCCAGCCACTTTCATTGTGGCTGGATTGATTGATGTTATTTTTTATTATTTATTTATTTTATGTGGTTAGGATTAATTTGCATATTGTCTTTTGAGGATCTTTTTCGAATTGTTTTCTTCGTTGGGACTTATTTGTTATTTTGTGGCCCTATATATATATATGGGGCATGCATTTGTTTATTTTTCGATGAATTAATGCAAGAAAATTAGTCTTCTTCTTCTTCCTCCTCTCCTCTTTTCTTCTTCTTCCTCTTCTTCTCCTCTTTCATGCTGCCTTCCATCCCTTACATCCGTCCTGCATCACAATTCCTTCCCTACTATCCCAACAGAGCATCCGGCCAAAGCTCACCTCAAAGGTTCCAAAGTATTGAGGGACATTGCAAATGGGTCTGGCCCGAGCCAGACCGCTTCGTGGCCTTGGCCATGCCAGGCGCGCCGCAGCAGCGGCCTCCTACTAATCCAGCAGGGCATCCACCCAAAGCCCACCCCGAGGGTTTGAAAGTCTGAGGAGCATTGCAAATGGATTTGGTCGAGTCGTGGCTTTGGCCGAGCCATGGCCTTGGCCATGCATCGGGCGCGCTGCTGCAGCAGCCTCCTACTATTCCGGCAGGGCATCCGCCCAAATCCCACCCCAAGGGTCCAAAAGACCGAGGAGCATTGCCAAGAACCTCGCTTGGGTGCGCGCCCAGCTTTCCAAGATACGCGGCCCGGTCAGCCAGATCCCGCGAGCCAACCGCAGCCAACTGCAGCCAAAGGACAACTGCATTCCAGCAACTGCATCCAACCTTGCAGTCTATAAATATCCTTGAAGGGCAGAAGTGTGGGGCATCCATCCAAATTGTGAAGAAACCTGTGGATAGTCCACTTGTATAATTCGGCCTTAGGGCTTAGGCTAGGGAGAGCCCATTCCTCTGGCTAGCCTAATCTAGTGATTCCTAGATTAGGCTAGCCAGAGGAATGTCTACCTCTGCTAGATTGGGCTATTAGGGATTCTTTTTGAGTCCTTAGCAGATTGGGCTAGTGCGGGAACCTTGTATATCCCACTAGATTTATTTGCTGCACTTGTACTTTATATTCTTCATTCTAGTTCAAATGAATAACCACTGTGCAATCAATTTCCATCCATCCAAGTTGTGTTCCAACTAACTTAGGCGTAGGATTCTGCTGCCATTTTCAATTTCTATGAGCAACCCTTGGCGTTTATCTTCCTACCGGTCCGCGATAGCATTGCAACCCGGCTAGAAGCCAAGCAGTAAAGGAAGGCAATGGTGTGGGGCTTGGGGACCTAGAGCGCCCCTCATTATAGGCCGCATGCGCCCAGCGACCCGGTGCGGCGAGGTTCTTCCACGGCACGCAACAGACCTCACACGCACCGCGGCCGGGTGCGCATGCAATGGACCTCGTGTGCACCACGGCTGGGCGCGCGGTGCCTTGAGCCTGCAGGCCTTCGTTAGCGCCCAGTGCATGGGCCATCCAGCGGGCGCGCATGAGGACCGTACGGCACCATGTGCGCGCATCGTCAACAGCGCGCGCCTCCCAGCCGTCTTGCATGCCCGACCACGTGCGGTGCCCTGCCCGCGTGCAGTCAGCAGTAGCGCGCAGCACCCTGGTGAGGTTCCCTCAAATTTTGCCCTTGATGGCGGCTGAACCAAGGAGGACAACTACTTTCATGAAGCCAAGGTGGAGGCCAAGTCAAACCCAACCTCGCCAAATGCCCACTTGATGTCCATCGAGGTTAGCCATCTTTCCTTGTTGCCACGCCAAGCCGAACCTCACGTTAGGCTTGGCGAGAATCATTCGTTTCCCTTGGCATTGGGCTTGGCACGCGCTAGCCCTGCGCGCCCAGCCAAAGGCCACACGCAAGGGTTTGGCACGGCCATGCCCAATGCAATGGGCGCTCGACCTACTCGGGCACCACAGGACACCGCAAAGAGCAGGTGCACGGCCGGCAGACCGTGTGCACATGAAGGTAGCTGGCGCGCGACCACCAGCCCGTGCGCACACGCATGGAGCAGACGCGCAGCAATCAGCACCGCGCGAGAGCGGCCACGGTGCCTTTGGCCCAGGCGGCTAGGGCGCCCCAGGCCTCGGCCATCGCGCGCGCGCACAAGGAAGGAGCGTGTGACAAGCAGCCCCACGCGCGCGCGGCCTTGGAGCCCCAGGCCCAGACCGGCGGCGCGAGCTGCCTTGGCGCCCCAAGCCCAAGCCGGCGTGCGCGAGCGCACACACATGGAGCGGGCACGCGGCAAGCAGGCGCGCGCGTGGCCCGTCTGAGTCAAGCTGTTGGAGGGCGGCTGTCGGCCCCAAGTCGCCACACCAAGCCTTGTACCTTTGCTCCTTGCGGATGCTTTAGAAATGTAGGAATGCGGGCTGAACGGGTAATGCCGGTTGTATGCCGAGCTTGTGCCGCGGTGTGCCAAGCTCTTAAGTGACTGTGGGAACTAAGGCAAGGGGAGAGCCTACTGGCTGCAGCTTGACCCGACCCTTGACTTGAGAAGAAGACAATCACTCACAACAAGATATGTAGAGGAAAGCTTAAAAGATTGGTTCTATTCCCAAATGAAGCTACAAACAAAATATCTAGAGGAAACTATGATTGGTCTCCCCTAGCCCAAGTCCAAGAGCAAGCTCCAGGACCGAATAAAATAGGGCAAAGCCCTCCCAAGCCTAAGGCCGAAATACAAGAGACTACAATGTTCAAAGATCTAAGATTCTCCAATGGTGCCTCTCCAAGGCTTATTTATAGGCTTCCAAGTCCCCATGTGGCTGCCCAAAGAGGAGGCTAAGGCATGGCTTCCTAGGGCCTAGACATGGCCAAGGCCTCGGTGACATGTGTCACAAGGCTGCAGCCCTTTGGCATGGCTGATGGCACGGCTGATGGCATGGCTGCAGTGGCTGGGCTATGGCTGCTGTTCTGCAGTGGCTGGCAGGGTGTAGCATGCCTTGGCAAGGCTGGCAGCAAGGTTTGGCTGGGCTGGCAGCAAGGCAGGGCATGGTGGCTGCTGACTTGGCTATGGCAGGCTGCTGCAGGTCTTGGCAGCAGGCTGGGCAAGGCATGGCTGTGGCAAGGCCTTGGCAGGCCAATGGCAGGTGGCTGAGCATGGCTGCAGGGCTTGGCATGGTGCTGGCAGGGCCATGGACATGGCCTGGCAGGGCTGCAGGCCAAGGCAGCAGGCCATGGCATCGCTACAGGGTGGAATGGCCCTTGGCAGGGCCCGGGAAGATGGCTTGGTTGGCCTGGGCGCAAGGCATGGTGTTGGCAGGCCATGGCTGAGGTGCCGCAGGGGCTGGCAGGCTGGGAGCATAGCCTGGCAGGCAGGCGGCCAGGCGGGCGGCATGGCCTTGGCAGGCCGCTGCAGGCGTCCAGCATGGGCGCGGCAGGGCTGGCTGTTGGCCCGCGGGGCTTTGCGGTCCCGAACCCCGCAAACCCCCGTACTTGCATTATCCGACTTCAGCAAGCCATTTCATGTCTTCACCGATGCAAGCAACGAGGGAATTGGCGCGGTGCTAGCCCAAGACAAGCGGCCACTAGCTTATATTTCCAAAGCCCTTGGGCCGCAGAAGAAAGCAAGGAGCACATATGCAAGGGATTCTTGCCATGTGTCTCGGCCGGCTGGCTTTGGTCGGGCGCTGCCTTGCAGGGCTTTCCTTGTTTGGTCTCTCAGGCGCACGCGTGTTGGCTGGTCCGGGTCCAATGTGCGCGGGATCGGATTACTTGCTGTGTCCTTGGCTGGGCCTGACCCGTGCGCTGACCTTGGACTTGTTTGGCTTGGGTGCGCTCGGCCAGATGCAGCCTCGGCCGAGCCTTGCGCTTGCTGTGCCTTCTATGCGTGCGCGCCCAAGTGCGCACGCATGAGCTGGTGCCCCTGGTTGCCGCTCGTGTCCATGCCCATGTCTGGCATGTGCGCAACCCATCGTTGCGCGGGCGCCAAGTGCCCGCGAGGAGCGGGGAGGCGGCCTTGCTGTGCATTGGCCATCCCTGGGTCTGGCAAGGTTCGGGTCTGGCGAGGTTCGGGCGTGCCAGGCGGGCGCGGGCGCTGGGCGCTGGGCGCGCGCTGGTGTGCGGGGCCTTGGGTCGGCCTGGCGCTCGGGCGTTGGCCGGCCCGGGTTCTGCTCGGGCGCGCGGCTGGGCGTGCGCGCTGAGGGCCGCGCGCTGCAGGGCGTCGGGCGCATGGCTGCGCGCGGGCGGGCGTGCGGTCACCAGGTCGCGCGCGGGCTGGCATGTGGGCTGGCTTGTGCGCGCTCTTGCTGGCGTGCGCGCTGGTGGCCGCGCGTCGGCAGTGGTTGCGCGCAAGGGGCTGCGTATGCCGGGGGCTGGCTGGGCGTGCGGTTGGCTGTGCGCTGCTGTGGTTGGCTGGGCGCGCGGTCGGCCGTGCGCTGCTGCGGTGAGCGCCGAACCTCACGCAGGCGTTGGGCATGGCAAGCGCGGGGCTGAGTCGGTGGCTGGCATGGTAGGCCACTGCTTGGGCAGACCTCCAAGCCGTGGATTTGGCCCGTGCGATGATCTTGGCCGAGCTTGGCCTTGGCTGTGCTTGTTGGTATTTGGCTCGACGGGCTGAGGTGGCTATCACTATCCTGCTGCGCGGTACGGCGGCACGCACGCAGCCCCCTGCGCGCGTGATGGAGACCTCAGTCCGCCGAGCCCCAATTCGGAACATTTGGCCGAGCCCAACCTCGGCCAAGTCTAAGAAGCAGCTAATATCCACTGCTTGGAGGTCTGCCTAAGCAGTGGACAGCAGCTGGCTCTGCCCCGCGCAGGCCATGCCAAGCGCCCGCACGAGGTTTTGGGCCAACCACAGCAGCTGCGCGGCCAACCGCGCGCCCAGCCCGCAGCAGCCGTGCGCAGTGCCCTGCGCGCGCCCCTGCGTGCTCCCAGCCGTCAGCCGGGCCGGCCAACGCCCCAGTGCCAGGTCGACCCGAACCTCACCCGGACTGGATTCAGGCGAGGTTCTGGCACCAAAACCTCACCCCAGCCAAAGAGGCTCGGTGCACTGCCATGACACTAGCCCACGCCGCGCCAGCATCCAGCACACGCGCAGCACCTAGCTGCACGCATGCCACTGAAGGGCATGGACATGGGTGATGTCCAAGGGCACCAGCCCGTGCGCACGCACCTAAGCACGCGCGAACGGAAGAAGAAGACCCGAGCGCGACAAGTCCAAGGTCCGGCCAACCGACCGAGTGGCCGAGCTCAATCCAAACAAGCGGGTCAAGGGCGACAGCCAAGTTCAAGCCCGCGCACATTGCGCCCAAGTCAGCCAAGGGTGGGCCAAGCAGGCGCTCAACATTTGGCACATGTGCGCCCAACAAATAAGGCAAAGATCTGGCCGAAGTCCAAGTGGCGCCCGACCAAGCACTGCAGCCATCAAGACAAGTGCGCCCGGCCTGAAGCAGCAGGTCGAGATACATGGCAGCACGCCCAGCAGAAGTGCCCAGCAATGCGCACGGCTATAACTGGCCGTGGCACATGGCAGCACGCCCAGCAAGGCGCGCGGCCATAACCAAAGGGGCCCATGGCAGCAGCCCCAGTAGCGGCGCCCAAGCATCCGCCCAGCCAGATCCCATGCGCATCAAGGCAGAACCAAAGGGGGAGCCCGCAGGCTCTCCCATAGAGATTTGGCGAGCAGATTCATGGGCGGCCTAGATACAGCAGGCCGCCGAACCAATGGCCAGCAGAATGCCATGTCAAGGATCCGCGTGAAGGGGCAACAAGCACAAGGCACATCTTCAGCCCGACAGCAAGCCAAGCATTCAAACCACAGCGGACACATGGCAACCGGTGCAACCATCGGCATAAAGACATTCTTTCCTTGATAGGTTGGAATTCAAATTCAAACCGAAGCCGGCCAAGCACCAACTTATGCAGCACATGGCTAAATTAGTTTGAATTCAAATTCAAATTGATTTGGCCAAAGTAGAAAGCTTTTGAATGTTGAAGGCAATCTGCCAATAAGGCATTAGGCCTATAAGAAGAGGCCATTAGGGCCGAGCCAAGCATCTTATCATCTATCATATTTTGAGTCATTGTAAAGGGTTATCCCTTAGGTCCCTTAGGGGTCATTTGGCCGAAAGGCTTGGGCTAGGGTGGAGAACATCACTCCCCTTAGATTGTTCTTAGGATAGGCAAGGACACTTCCCATCCCTTGGCCAACCATTCCTTGTAATTTCGTTGTCTTCTTGGAATTGAATCTCAGTTATTTCCCCACATCATTGATTTATTTCCCTTGCCGAATCCCTTGTGTGGACTAGTTTTGGTGAGGGCCAAAGGCAACAAGAAGAGCTGCGTTACCCACAAGTCGGTCCCAAAGGCACAAGCCAACCGAATCACTTCATCCTTTTGGGCGATTGGGCCGGGGATCGGGACCGCAAGTCCCTGGGTACCCAACACTGGTGCTTTCATTGAGAGAATTCTTCAAGGAGATCGTCGGGAGCTCGACTAGTTGAGACCCACGGAAGGTCGATCTCAAGAGGTAACGCATTCTCTTTCGAATCTACATTGTTCATTGCAATTCTTATGAGATCTGAAAATTAGATCCATATTTTTCATTGTTTATCTTGTGAGATCTAGTTTGGGGTTAGAATTTTTATCTTGTGGTGAGTGAAAGTTTTTGTAAAGGAGATCGGATTATTCTTCACTTTGCTCAAAAACTAGAAACTTTGCCATATGGGGAGGCTACTGGTAGTACCCGGCAATATGCAACCCAACTATTCGGTGCTAGAGAACTAAAAGGCCGGCACGGGTGAGGCTACTGGTAGTAGCTCGTGTCGTAACCGCTCTACACGGGATAGGGAGCAAGTGATTCAACAAGACGAATCTTGTTGGGTTGAGTGCTTAAAAATTCTGTATTTTTACCATCCTTGTACAACCCGCGAGGGTATTTGCATTTGCTTCGTAATACTACTCATATTGGAGGGATGGATCATCCTTTGGGTGACGGCCATCGGAGGTTTGGAGTGGTTTTCACAAGGGAAAAAAATAGAAGAGTTGTGATGGAGTCAGGTGGAGATTCTAACAACCAAAAGTTGATGGAAGCCATAGAAGGGAGTAGTGCTAGGCTAAGCAATATCTTGGAGAATGTGATGGAGACATTGGCCGCCATGAGGAGGGAGAGCAATGCTAATGCCGAGAGGCTAGAAAGAAGATATGGAGAAAAAGAGAGTAATGGTAGTGATGGTCTTCAAAATGAGAGAAGAAGAAGAGGGAATAGAGTAGAAAGAGGAGAACAAGCATTTGAAAGATGGGCCGATGATATCCAAGAGGAGGATCGGCCAAGAGAGTATGAAGGGGAGGAGAGTGAGCCCCAAAGAAATCCTCTACATCGAAGGCCTTATGGCCGGAGAGATCGGGAGGAAAGGAGAAGAAGAGATGAAGATGATGATATTAGGGTTTTGGATCATCATGAAAGGATCCGAAAATCGAAGATTGATTTTCCTACATTTGGAGGAGGAGATCCATATGAATGGTTAGACAAAGTGGAGCAATACTTCCTAGTGTATGAGAGCCCTAGAGAGGAGAAGGTGACTTTAGCTAGCTACCACTTAGAGGGGAGAGCCAATAGGTGGTAGAGGTGGCTAAGGAGCATCTATGCTAGAGAGGGGAATCGGTTGGGATGGACGGAGTTTGTAGATGAGTTCTTGAAACAATGGGGACCATCTCCAACCATCAATCATCATGGCCAATTGGCCAAATTGAGGCAAGAAGGCAAAGTGCAAGACTACATCGACCAATTCCACCAACTTCAAACAATGGTGGATGGGTGGTCCGAAGAAGCACTCCTTGGTACTTTTGTTGATGGGCTCAAGTCATGGCTTTCCAAGGAGATCAAGCTCAAGCAGCCCACACGCCTTCAAGATGCAATTAGGATGGCCGAAATTCTAGAACAAAGTGGCTTCCATGACCGGCGGCCAAACAAAGAACCATCCAACCGCAAGGACTCCAATCCCTTGCGAATGAAGCCTCAACATTCTGCAGCAACTCCCTCCAAACCACAGCAACATGATGTTAGAAAGCTCAATCGAGAGGAGTTGCAAGAGTACATCAAGAAAGGCCTATGCTTCAAGTGTGGTTCCAAGTGGGAGAAAGGCCACAAATGCAAGCCCGGCCAATCCTTCGCCATCCACCTTGTGAGCAGCAAAGATGAGGCCGATGAAGGTGCTACATCATCCTCCGAAGGTAGCACCATTGATGAAGAGAACCATGAAGTCGAAGCCACGAGATTCGCCCACAAAAATGCTGAAGTTTCCTTGCATGCACTATCCGGAGTGCAACGCCCATCTACTATGAGGATGATGGCATGGATCGGAAGACATGAGGTGTCCCTGCTTGTTGACAACGGGTCCTCTTGATGGATATCATTTCATCATGTGTCTACCCAAAATCTGTTTTCTCATATTTTACATGCTAATGAAAAGCTTTAATCTTGAAACCTAGTTCCTCATTCAATATGTTGATGATAAGAGGAAATAAATAAGGCTAGAAAAACAAGGAAACAGGAAGAAAGAGCGAGAAAGGATCCTTTAACTCTGATACCAAAAGTAGTTATCAACTACAGAAAATAAACAGTAAGAACATATGATAATAGAGAAAATAGAAGACTACTAGAGATAGAAGAATCAGTGGAAAGAAGTACTAAAGAGAGAATAAGAGAAGGGGAGATAAGATAGGTGAACTATGGCTTCTTTTCTTTCTTTCAATCAAATCATCCCGAAACCATATATGAAAAGTGAAGATTACTAGTTTATAGACTTGACACCCTAACATTGTTAAATCTTGGCCCTTGAACTTGAAACAAATCTTAGTCATCAATTAAAACATAAGAAAAAAAAAATCTGAAAGAAACAAAAGAGCCTAGTTAGTTGCTGCTACTATACTATGAATAGTTCTTGCTACCAAGGTTCGCCGTCTCAGTACCGAACTCCATACTGGTTGTACGGGACAGTACGAAATTTTTTCGACGTACCGAATGTCGGTACACCATCCGTACCGGGTACCGGTACCGGTACCGAATTGGTACGGCATGGCACGCTCCCTACCGTCCGATTTTGGCCGATACGGCGAACCATACATGCTACAGTTCATGAATAGTACCTATGAACAGAACCTGCTACGGTAATGCTACAGCAATTTAACATTGAAGGCCTTTTAGTCATAACTACAACTCTGTTGAAACATGGACTGCTTGGAGTTTTAAAATTGGTACTCTCCCATATCAAAAAGTCGTCGTTGAATTAGGTGAAGTGGGAGAAAAGGGAAGGAAGGAGGTTTTCTCCAGTATATTCTGTACTATCCCAGAACTAAACAGCCATACAAGTTCATCTTACAAACAATTTGCTGCTTTGGCTATTTTATTATATTTCAGGTGTTATTGGCTAGTTTATTTATCCTTTTTCTGTAATCTTTAGATGGAAGTCTTGTTCTCCTAAAACTAGTGGATCTTTTATCTGCTTTAAATCATTTGTTCGTTTATTGATGCAGCTATGTTGATCCGGAGGCTGTCATTGGTTGTGATGACGGCAGAGCCCGTATTTTTGATATGTACAGTGGGAGCTGCTCTCGAATCATTAGGTACATGTTGGAAGAACAAGGAATCTCATGTATGATGTATGCTATGCATTTTTATTTGTTATTACAAGATGTTGCTTTTTGAGCTTATTTAGGTCCACCAATATTTCGGAGAAAAAAGTCATTTTCTCCAAGCATGTTTTGTTAGGTACTTTACAGTTCTTATTTTTGGTCTAATGTGTTAGTTACATGCCAAATAACTTCTCTCTGTCATTTTTTACATAACAACTCGCTAGATTGCTTCATCATTCTGTTTTACTATAAAATTGCAAATGAAATATGTAACATTGTCCCACATAGCTGATGACCTCTTACTCGTACTCTGGGTTCAACACTTTTGTAGAATGCACTCTGGTCCAGTGACGTGCCTAGCAACTGATGACCAATTGATCCTTGGTGGTTCTACATTTGGAAGCGTAACTCTTGCAGATCTCTCATCTGGTGAACGATTGGGATTTCTAAAATCATCTTTTTCACCTACAGGTGATCGTCATACAAGCAGCTTATAATTAATATGACATGTTTATATGCTATTGAATTGCTCAGGTATTGGCCATTTCACTAAGTGTATTTTGGCCATGGGTACCAGTTAAGAAGCTATAACGCTAACTGGAAAGTAGGATATGCTTTTATCTGGAAAGGGTCTCTGATCATTATTTAATGGCTAACTTTTGCAAAAATACAAACAACAATGAGCCAGCTATTGCTCAAGTTCAGCTTCTCAACTATTTGATGTACTTGCTTTATACTTCTTCCTCCTGGGGTATGCACTAAATTCTCACCAAGGGAAGCTGAATGTATTTTTCCACAATATAGCTCCAAACATAAAGGGTATTGATGTTATGACCCCTTTACTTAGAGATTGTGCATTTGTCATCATGTCACTTTCTTTAAGTCAATTCCTTATTACTTTTCTTCATTCAAGATCATTCATTTGTGGATATTCCTCACCTTGAGCCTCTTCCTACTTCATCTCCCACTTTGGATCCCTTTCCTATATCTTCTTCCCCACTCTATGCTGCCATCATCTAATTTATGTGCCTTATCTGTTCCAACTACATGGCCTCCTATCGATCACACTTATTTGTGTCATCCTCGACCACTTCATAAGTCCTATTTTTCTAGACATCCATCTTGATGCTCCACTTGATGCTTGCCATCAATCAGCTATTTCGCCTAGTTTGGATGATGGTCCTCTAGTGATGCCTTGTCATAATCTGAAGATTTCTCAAGTCTCAACATTCTCTTGCTTGCTATGCTTGGCTTATGATTAATTTTTATACTTCTGAGTTCAAATCCTTCCTTGTGACTATTTATACCCCCGTGGGCCCCAGTCCAACTGTGAGGTTGTTCAGCTACGGAGTAGTGTGCTGCTATCTCTAAAGAGCCACGTGCTCTGCAAGAAACTCATACTTGGGATCTTGTTGCCTTTCCTGCTGAAAAAAGGTTGGAAGGAGGGTTTATAAAATTAAAACGGTTCCGCAGAGTGCTATAAAGCTTGTCTTGTGGACCAAGGATTCACTTAGGAGTATGGTATTTATCTTGAAGAAACTTTTTCTCTTGTTGTGAAGATGACTTCTATTCATGTTCTTGTGTTGCTGTAGCACATGGATAGCCTCTTTCTTATTGATGGTGGGCTGCTTTCTAAACCCACCCATTATCAACAACTTGTTGGAGCCCTTGTCTATCTTACTATTTCTCAACTAGACATTGCTCATGCTGTTTGTGTTGTGAGCCAATTTGTCAGTGCTTTACGACCTATTCATTATGCTGCTGTCTTTGTCCTTCGATATCTTCATGCAACCATTACTTGCTCACTTCTCTTCCCTCTACCTCAACTTTGGAGCTTTGAGCTTATATAGATGTTGATTAGGCTGGTGATCCTATAGATCGACGCTCTACTATTGGCTTTCTGTCTTCTTTGGTGTTTCACATCTCATGGAAAAGTAATAAGCAAGATGTTTCTTGCTCCAGTGTCGAGGTTTAGTTTTCTATGTCAGACACTGTACCAGTGCTTGTTTGGCTTCATCAACTACTCTCTGATATCGGTGTCCACATCTCTTCTCCCGGTCTTTTATACTATGACAACTATAGTGCAATTCTCTGATATGGTAGACCTGCCCTCGTGAAGATATTCATTACTACTCACTTTCGATATTTATCAAGCAAAATCTTTGAGGGAAGCCCAAGCCTGGGGCGTGCATGGAGATTGATTTCCTTTCTTAGGTGAGCACCAGATCGCATTAGGTCCACAAAGTTCCAACACCGAATTACAGTAGGTCCAAGATTTCAGCACCTAGTTACATTGGATTCAAGTGTTCCAACGCCTAATTCAATTGAGTCCTTAAGCGTTGAAGACTCCTAGTTTATTTGGAGTCCATGAGTCCTAGTTGATTAGGAGTCTTGAATTAAAGACTTGGGTCCAACATTGGGTGTGTCCAATGTTAGATTGAGTCCATATCTGGAGTGGGTCAAGTCACATTGGGTTTAGTTATTCCAACGCCTAATTTAATTGAGTCCAAGGCGTTAAAGGATCTTGATTTGCTTTAAGAGTTGTGTGATGAGTTTATGTCATGTGGGGAACAGCTCTAAAAGAATTGGACTCTCTTCCCATGCGGCATGAAGAGTCCTCATTGAGTTGGACTCTTGGGTGCGGCATGAAGAGTCCAAGCCAACTTGGCGCCTATCCCATGCGCCAAGAGGAGATTCAATTTAGGTAGGAGTCTTAATTAGCAAGTTATTTGATTGAGTCAATTGTTAGATTTAAATTTAAAAGAGCCCGTGTTTGGTTGGAGTCCTTAAAATGTCAAATTATAAGAGTCCATGTTTATCCAATCTCTTACTCTATAAATAGAGGAGGTTGAAAAATAAAATTCAGAATTAATTTGAGTGAAATTTTCTTGAGTTTTTGAGAGCTTTGAGAGCCCTTCACGTGAGAAGAGAGCCTCTTCTCCTTTCTTGGTGTTACGCCAAGAAGAGGTGAAGGAAGAAGGTGCGACTGCATCTCTTCCTCCTAGTTTTGTGGGTATTTAAGTCTGGGTGAGACTCTTCCCTTAAACTCATACTTATCCCTCCTTAGAATCCTTCTTCCTTTAGAATTCCAAGACTCTGTCCACGTTCAAGCCCCCTGCCCTCACATTCAAATCCAAACTAATTTGGGTCCCAAGCAAACTCCATCCGCCCTAGCCCAAGCCAATACAATTCTCAAAATTCAGCCGCCAACCATAGACCCAATTGACATCGATACCTTCCCATCTCCTTCTTCCCCCTTCCTCCATCCAAGAACCCTAGCCGCCATTGCCAAAGGAAACAAAAAAAAAAGAGAGAGTTTCAGCCCTCATCCACAAAATCCAGCAACACCCATCTCCGACTGCATCATAGACCCACCTTGAGTTTCAAGGTGGGTGTTAGAGATAGTACACCGCATACGTACTCTTTATATAGTCATAGTTTCTATTTCCTTTTGTATATTTTCTATGTGTTGTCCTCACTGTGTGGTGACTACATACACCTTGTATATATATTATGTTGAGCCATGCCCTTAAAAAAGGGTGGCCAAGTGTAGGAGGCTAGGGAGTGTCTGATGTTCACAACCTTACCCTTGCATGCATAGAGGCTGTTTCTGTGTTTCGAACTTGTGGCACCTAGGTCTCACAATGGAGTAACTTTATTGTCGCACCAAGAGTCACCCTCCCTTGGTGACCATGTGGCAATTTCAATCACTCACTGAGAAATCAAGAACAATGTAGTAATATTCATGTTATTCAAGGTTGCCCATGATAGGCCATGTAAACAAGCATGCATGTGAAGTCTCCCATTTCTTCAAAATTTTCATGGACCTCCCTAAAGTAGTCATATTATTTATGACATACCAATGAAAATCTGTTTAGTTTTTTAAATTGTTGCTTTTGTCCTTTTTTTTTATTGATTGGAAAATTCTACAGTCATATATCACTTAAAATTATCAACCTTGTATGTAGTATTGAATCTCAAGCAATTGAATCCTTTTCCGACAGGATGCGTTCAACCTAACCCTTTATGTTTTTCCTAGAAAGTTGATCCTCCATATGAGCTCGGTTTGAAATTAGATTCCTTCAGATCTTTATTTGGACTCGTAAAAGAAGCATAATAATTTTATTAAAACTTTGTTATAGACAATTTATTTCTCTTGAAATTTTTAATATAAAACAAAATTTACATGTACTTTATTATTATTACTGTCTATGCCTGCTATGTAACTGATTTGCAGTTTAATTAATAATTCTGAGATTGCATTGTTTTCACAAAACCTGTATTTCATGTGCAGTCATATGCTTGCTAAATAATTACTATTTTGCACTCTAACTCTTGGGAGTTTTCTTTGTTTTTTAACTTTTTTCTAGATAGAATTAATCTTCTAATATATATAATAGATTTTGTATTCAGTTTGACTCTGTCACTGAAATGCTAGCATATCTTTCTGTCAAGATGATGAAGTTTTTGTTTGAAGCAGGCATGAAAAGCATGTGTTTTAACCCGCATTCATTCTTACTATTTGCGGGATCAACTGCTGGTTATGCTCACTGTTGGGATCTCCGGTAAGTGTCAATTACATAATTGAGCATCATGGAAGAGATTTCATTTTGTGATTAATGGAGTGTCTTCATTTTCTTTGGTTTAATGATATGGGTTAATCATTAGAAAGCCTATGGATTTCAAGTTCCTAAAGTGATGTTTCCCTAAAATATAACTGTTTCGTATTTTATTTGTTAGCATGCTATGCTAGATCCATCATATGAATCTATTCTAAGAGACTTCTATGGTTCTATTTGTAAGATAAATTGTTAGATACAATATTAAACTCTGGTCATATTCAAAACAGTTGTATATGAAGGGTTCTCAGTTCTCACCTATTGTAAATTATATGAAGATAAGTATTTCCCTCGCATTAATGGATTATTGTTTCAGTTTATTTGTCTGACTCTTTGCTATATCATTTTACAAACTTTCAGTATTGCAACACTTCTTTGCCTATCATGCAGTTGTTGGAATCTGGATGCCCATCATCCTTTGTTGACTATATGTCATCAAAACATCATGAAATCATTAGATATTGGTCCTTTTTGGTATTTCATCATGGTTCTTTTATCATCTTTGTCTTGAAATTTGATTGTTAGTCTTCAACATTTCTAACTGTTTCCTAACTTAACAAAAATTCTCTCTGAGTCTTGGCCCAGAACAATAATGCCTCTCCTTTTTGTCCATTGACATGTTCTATAAATTGTTCGTTGGGAGTGAACAATGTAGATTATCCTACAATTTGAGTTGCATAGTTGTTCCATGTTTAATTTAATGCAAGATAATATAAAAGCCCACAATCCTCACTAGAGGGTGCCTCCTTTATTGATTGGACTTGGTGCTCCCCCTTCAAGTTCTGTAATGTCAATGGTTTCCACCTAATAGATTTGGATGAGTGTTGCTTCTTAATCAGTTTGTCACTTTTTTGCTTTATCTTTGGAACTTGGATTATTTTTTGCCTTCTTAGATTGTTTTCTTGGGTATTACAAGCTCTGGACCTTGGCCTGGATACATTATTCCATTTTCACTAATAGTTGTTTGAGCCTTTCAACAGATTCTTTATCTTTCTTTTTTCTTTTTTCTTTTTTCTGGTGGTCTTATGGGTATTTAATGTTTCCTTGTTACCCATTTTAATTTTTGACCCATTAAACATGTTGTTCGGCCTTTTCTTCTTTAACTTTATATGGTGTCTTATGGTTTATTTATCTTTTTTTTTTTTACTTTTTTAGACTATGGTTTTTTAATCTTTAGTCTCATCTCAGGCAATGATTGCATAGTGGCTCTGTACAGTCAGTTAACTGATGTGACTGGTTTTTTTACTTCATAGTTGTACCTTATGTTTCATGTTAGCCAAGTGATGTGGGAAAAGAATTATGTAGGGTAAGATCATGAAATACAAGCAAACAATAGATCCAGCATTATCCATATACGGTGTCATCAACATTGTAGGATTCAAATACATACATGATTTTGACAGACTCGGATAACTGAGTAGACTAGAGAAACTCAATAAAGACTGCAAAAGACAACATATTGCACTGCAACCTTTTGCTTATTACTAGGATTATCTCTAATTTTCTGTTCATCTACTTCATGAAACATATCCTAGTCGGATCGCATTAACACTGAGGAAAAGATAATTTATTAGGGGACGAGACGTGGATGGTATGGGATGTTGGATTCCTAATGTAAAAGTTATCCTCACCACCACTGTTTGCTTCATGCTGCATGAGACCAATTCTTAGTGTCAACCAAGGTTCGCGGTACCGAACGTACCGACGTACCGGTAACGGTACGGAACCGAGCCGATCCGATACCGTACCGATAGGGCACATTCGGCCTGATTTTGACCCCATCGTCGTTTTTTTTTTTTTGGAGTTTTTTCACTTTTGAATTTTTTTTGATGTTTTTATGTTTAGGTTTAAGGTTAAAACTAGATGATGCAACTTATTGCTTCCAAATGATTCAAATAATGAGATGAAAAACATAAAATATTTTCAAATTAAGATACAATCAATTACATACATTTAAAGCACTCTCGGATATCTAAAATCGGATCGAGTGGCGATGTTTCTCGTCAATATCTGGATCATTAGCATAATATGGAGGCAGATCAACCCATCCCTCTAACCAAGCGGCATTGTAGTCTTGTATGCTCAATCCTCGAGGAATGCGCGTTGGGTCATAAGAACTCTCGGATCTCTCGCTGAAGCTCTGGCTCTGAGAAGATATTTTTTGGCAATTTTTGACTTAATTTTTTTAAGCAATTGAAATGAAATATTAAAAAAACAATGTAGGGGAAAGAAATTTTACCTTATTTAGTTTTTGCTGGATTTTTTTTCAAGAAAAACGACGCTCTCCGACCCTTCTAAATTTTTTTCACGCCTTTGTCTTTGCCTTTCTCTTCCTTTCCTCCTCCTTTCTCTCTGCCTTTCCTTCACCTAAACTGACGGATTTGACTTTTAGCATTTGGTCGGCTTTGATAGCCAACCGTTGAGGCACTGTGGCATATAAGCAACAATGGATGTATTCTCTCAAGCTGACTCCTAGTAAGCATGGCTTTCTACTGGTATTTTTTGTTCTATATATTTTAGTCTCGACCCCTTCCTCTTGTAAACAATTCCCACAAAATCCTCTATTTTGAGTTGCGGGCCCAGTTGAAGGACAAGGTGTGGAGGCTGCAGACAGGTGTGGCCCTGGTGCCATATGATATCTATGGCTGAGCTTAGATATGCCAAGGGGGAGCTCCAAGAAATGATGACCGAGAAGTCCAACTTCATGAAACAGGTATAGAGAAGATGTGTCAACCTGGCATCAACAAGCTGTCTTATAAGTATGGGAAAGGTTATTTTGCTCTAGTTAAATATTTTAGTAAACTGTTGAACTAGATGTTCAGTGTTATAAAGATATGCTAAGAAAGTAAAAACAAAATATTTCTAAAAGTATAAATAATGAACCCTTCATCTGTTAAAGCTCTAATGTTTTCTAATCAATAAGTTATAATTTGTTGTGCTACTTTATGATTTTTGCATTAGAAACTATATGAGGGATTCTGATGTACTAGCTAGGAAAGCAGTTATCATGGATAGTCAAGGAGAGAACTAGAAGAGGGAAGGAGGAGACATATAGAAGATGGAGGGTGATTGTTTATTATTATTTTGATGTAGGACCACTTATAAGTAGGCTATAACATGAAAAAGGGCCAGGGGTATAGTTTAAATGACGTTTTCAATTAAATCATTCACACTGTTTTCAAGATCTGAGAAGAGGCGACAAGGAACCTATAGTTCCTGGAAAAGAAAAGGATTAATAAGCTTGCTCTTGGTTTATATAAGCAAAAGAAGGTGGTAGAAATCAAGATGTAGGTCTTCTATTATTGGAACTTAATGATCCAAAGTGATTTAATTTCAAGATCAATAGATAGAGATGCAAAACTAGCTAACTTAGCAGCAGATTCAAGTCAAAGCATGATCTAACATAGAAATATTTCACATAAAAAGAAGTGGAAAAGTCTAACAGCAATCAGATTTAATCAATATGCCTAATCAGCAATCAAGTATAATTTAAATGTGTAAATAGGAAGGTTATATCTTTGACCAATAAATGAAAGATTAGACCCATGGTCTGCCGTACCGGTCCGTACCGGCCGGTACGGGCCGGTACGTACCGGTCCGGCCTGGGACCGGTACCGGATCAGCGTGAAATCCGGTACCGGTAATTTATTGTTGAAGAACCGGTACGGGACCGGTACGCCACCGGTTCGGACCGGTACGGGACGCCACCGGTACCGGTACGGCGGACCTTGATTAGACCTATGCAAATTTGACCTGGCCTGCCTAGCCTGGCCCGATTTATAGAGGGCTGGGGCTGGAGTTTTCAACTAATTAGGCTGGGTCAGGCCTAATGTTATAATGCTTGACTAGTATTCAGACCAGGCTCAAGCTTAACCAAAAACTATATAAGCTTGGCCCAATTTAACTCGAGACTAATTATATTATAATATATTTTTAGCTATAATATAATAATAATTTAAAATAAATAGATGTCTCCTCAGTCCTTCAAATCTCCTAGTCTCCTCTGATCTCTCCATCTTCACATCCCTCAATTGCTTTTGCCAGCACCGCTTGCCACCGCACACTCTGCCTTTGTTATTGCTGCTATGGCATCCTCCGCTCCCACTCGTCATCTCTTTTGGGTGTTGCCCTCTTTTTCTTTCCCTTCTCCATGTTTACTTCATGGTGTATGTATGCTGCGACCACTGCATTTGCCTCCACGGTGTCCTTTCTTTCAACCCCATCATTAACACCTTATACAAGATAGTGCCTATCCATCCCCCTTTCCGTTTCTCAGTCATTGCGAAAATCTAGTTGAAGCGCAATAGGCCTCGGGTTAGGCTAGGCTGGCCTTAAGCATTAGTCCTAGAGTGGCACTGGTTTCAAGCTGGATGTCTTGGGCCAAAATTTAACTTTTGATATTTTTTCTAGGCCCAGCCAAAAGAATGCACAGTTATTAGAAAGATGAATTATATGTTGTTAAATTCAGATAAATAGCAGCAGCAAATAGATCACATAAGATATTGATTTAGATGTTAGAAATACCAAGGAGAAATGAATATGTTAATGTTGAAACAAGACAATAAGTAGAGGAGAGAGAGAGGAAGTATGGGGAGATACTGCCCTTAACGAGGCTTCAAATAAGCTCTTCTTTTATTCGAAGAAATTTCGGCATACATGATTGTTGGATGCCACAAGCTAGGCCCCATATAAGGCCAATCAGACCCCTATCCTTTCCTAATTTGAGTCAGCGAACAACATATAATAAAATCCCCATTCAACCAACTGTTAATACTTCATAAGACTCCTCACTATTCATACAGTGTAGCAATCATTTTTCATGCTATACTGACACGTGATTGGTATCTAGCCTCTTTTAACTTCAAAAGTAATCTAAAAGTATTATTTTACACCAATGATAAGTACGGGAGTAGTTGTCGAGTTACCCCCGCACACGTTGCGACGATCACAGCGGAAAGACACTCACGGGGTCGTTCATCTCATGAACGTCCTAGGGAACGTAGATTTTAAAAACTTTTCTTGAGTTCTCTAACTCAGATTTATGAAATCTAAAGAAAAGATTAAAATTAAAGACTAGATTAATTTTCAGATCTACTACAATTTGTAATTATAAAGAATTTATAAAGATCTAATCTTTACCTTTGAGCGGGTAAAACTTCACCGCTATCTGATGATAGTTGGATTTGGTTTGTTTGAAGCCGCACAAGCGTCCGGCCTCTACAGGTATCTACACGAGGTAGATCGTTCCAAGCTCCTTGATCTCACTGGGGTGCTAGCTCCCTTGCAGAGATCGCTTTGATGGCTGATTTTCTCTCCCTTTAATCAACTCCTTGATTACTTTGAGAGGAGGACGAAGAAGGACGAAGAGGAAGAAGAAGAAGACGCCTCTTCTCTTCTTTCTTTTGCTCACGCCAGGGAGGAGGAAGGGGGTTGGCGGCTAATTTAACAGAACTTCCAATGCTCCTAATGTCCCACGCCAGGCCCCCTTTTATAGGCATCTCATACCCATTCAAATAAGGAATAATCTCAATGATAAATCACTCCTTGATTCATTCCTCCAAATTCTATCACACTCCTTACTTAAAAGAGATTGGAAAGAATCTAAAGGATGAGCTTGCGCCGTGTGGCAATCCGCGTGAACGAGGAGGGAATTGATGGAGGCTCACGGTCCAAAGCCCCTCACCAAGCCTCTTTTCCTTGCGCTCCTCGCGAGCGCCTCCAAAGTACTTTGATGGTGGACCGATTGTAGGTAACGCCGGTGGATTAACTCAATGAAAGAGATCAATAATGAAAGCAAACTTGATTTGTATTCCACTAACTTGAAGAACGAAGAACAATAATAAAGAAAGCAAAAGAAATCTAGAAAGAGATTGAAGAGATCTCTTCCTAGCCCAATCTAGTGGAGATTGATGGATCTACCACTAGCCCAAGTCCTAGAACACAAGATCTAAGACCGAATTCGGCACAAACGCCGCCCAAACCTTACGGCCGACATAACAACATGACTCTCCAAGAACTCTTCATGCCTTTCAATGGCCCTTTACATCTCTTTTTATAGCCTAAGCCCTAGACAAAACATGGCACTTTGTCTTCACATGGTTCCAAGGCTTTTCCACCGTTGATTGGCATGAGATGGATGGCTAAAGATCACCCAAGAAGGGCCCTCCCACGGCTGAACTTGGGCTTGCTTTTTGGCCATTGGATGGAAAGGGATGGAGGGTGGGATCTGCATGGGTTCCGCGGACCGGACGCATGGGACGCGTGTCCCGGTTGACCGGGTCGCGCGTCCCGGCTGGGCGTGTCCCAGTCCGGGCGGGACTGGGACTGGGCGCGCACATGCGGGCGCGGTCGGCTGGGCGCGGGCGCGCGCGGTCGGCCTGCTGGGCGCGCTGGCGGGCAGGCGTGCGCGCGCGGCTGGGCGCGGGCCTGCGTGCGCGGGCCTGGGCGCGCGGGCACTGTGGGCGCGGGCACTGTAGCAGGCGAGGTTCGTCCTGCCGAACCTCGCTGCACTGTAGCTGGCTGCTGGCGGCCTGGCTGTGCTTGGGCACTGTAGCTGGCGAGGTTCTTGGCCAAGAACCTCGCCGCACTGTAGCAAGTGAGGTTGGCTGCGACAGGATTTGGCTGCGGCTTGGCTTTGGCGGGGCGGTGCGCGCGGCGGGTTTGGGCATGCTTGGGCAAGGCTTGGGCATGCATGGGCACATGTTTGGCTTGGCCGAGGTTGGGCGTGCTCGGCCGCATGAAGGGGTTTGGCCAAGGCTTTCCAAGCAAAGTAGTTGGCCTTGGCTTGGCCCTCCGTTGGCCTCCTTGTGGTCCGATGGCCCTCTTTGGTTGGCATGGCTACTTTGGCCCTCAGTTGGTGTGCGATTGTTGCTCTTCTTGCGGCGTGGCTTGCGGGGGTCCTCAACATTCCTCCTCCCTTAAAGAACATCCTTGCCCTCAAGGATGAAGTTAGGGTACCTCTGAGAGACCTCGTCATAGTCCTCCCACGTAGCATCTTCCTTGGGCAAGCCGCCCCACTGAATCAAGACTTGCCAGATTTTGCGTCGTTCTCGGCCTCGTCTCCATATGCGGTACTTGAGAGCTTCAACTGGTTGTAGAAGCAGTCGACCCTCTTCATTAAATGTGGGTAGGTCCGGTGTAACTAATGTCGGGTCACCAACCTTCTCTTTGAGCAATGACACATGGAAGATTGGATGCAGATGAGATGAGGCGGGTAACTCCAGTCGGTAGGCAACCTCTCCGATGCGTTCTATGATTCTGAACGGTCCGTAAAATTTTTGAGATAGCTTGTGGCTGAATTTGTCTTTTAATGATTTCTGTTGGTAGGGCTTCAGCTTTAGGTAGACAAACTGGCCAGGGTTGAAGACAACTTCTCGGCGACCTTGGTCGTAGTACCTTTTCATTCTTTCTTGTGCCTTCCGAAGCTCTCTTTTTACATTTGCTAGGACTTCGTCTCTTGCCATTAATTCTTGTTCAACTTCCTCACTTCGGGCCGTGCCCCTCATATGTAGTCAATAGTGGAGGGGGCCTCCCATACACAAGTTCAAAAGGACTCAATTTAATGGATGAGTGGTAGGAAGTATTATACCAGAATTCAGCCCAGGGTATGAAAGCTTCCCATCGTGATTGTTGCTCATGGCAGAAGCAGCGCAAGTATTGCCCCAAGGTCCTGTTGACTATCTCTGTTTGTCCGTCCGTCTGCGGGTGGTAAGAGGAACTGGCTTTCAGTTTGCTTCCTTGCAAGGTGAACAGCTCCTTCCAGAAAGTACTCATGAAGACTCGATCTCGGTCGGTGACGATGCTCCTTGGTACTCCATGGAGTCGAACAATGGTCTCCACAAATGCATGTGCAACTGACTTGGCTGTGTAAGGATGTTTAAGAGGTATGAAGTGTGCATACTTACTTAGCCGATCAACCACCACTAGGATCACTTCGTAGCCTTTGCTTGCTGGTAGTCCCTCGATGAAGTCCATGGTCAGATCCTCCCATATCATGTTCGGGATGGGAAGTGGTTGCAGCAGTCCGGTGGGTGCCCGTGGATCGTATTTGGTCTTCTGGCATGTCTCGCACTCGGCCACCAAGGTTTTGACGTCGCGCTTCAACCCTTCCCAATAGAAAAAGTGCTTCACACGAAGATAGGTGCGAAGCCAACCTGAATGGCCACCTTCCTTGCTGTTGTGGAAGTGGTCTAAGATGTTTCTTCTCAAGTCGGGGACGTCGGGGACATAGATATTTCCCTTGTAAAAAATCAGACCATCACGTACCTTAAATTCTGCAACACCCGTAGCCGCTGCATCTAGTTTTTCTTGGATTTCCTGTGCTCGGGCGTCAAGCTTTGATGCCTCACGAACTTGGTCCCAAATCCTCCAATCAACGCCGCTGATTGCTGCAAAATTCTGCGGCTCATTCATGTCTTCAGCCACCCACAACATCTGGTCGTTCTCCCTTCGCGACAACGCGTCAGCCACTTTGTTTTCTTTGCCGGGTTGATAGATGATGTCGTACTCAAATTCCAGCAACTTGACAAGAAATTTTTGCTGCTCGGGAGTCACCATCTTCTGTTGAAGTAGATGGCGAAGGGCTTGCTGGTCCGTGATGATGGTGAAGCGTCGGCTGACCTTCACCGCATGTACAACAGCCAACAATTCTCTTGCGTAGGTGCTCCAAGCTTTCTTTCTTGGCCCTAATGCTTTGGAAATAAAGGCCAAGGGTCGTCGTTCCTGCACCAAAACAGCACCTATACCTTCGCCACTAGCGTCGGTGTAGACCTCGAACGGTTTGGAAAAGTCGGGCAAGGCAAGTACCGGTGTTTGTGTCATAGCTTCCTTGAGGTCTTCAAATGCCTTGCGTGCTTGAATGGTCCACATGAAACCTCCTTTTTTCAGCATGGTGGTCAGTGGCTTTGCAATCAGCCCATAATCCTTTACGAATCGTCGGTAGTAGCCTGTTAGCCCTAAAAATCCTCTTAGGGCCGTGATATCCTTCGGCCATGGCCAATCGAGCATGGCCTGAATTTTTCGCTGATCCACACGAACTCCTTCGGCTGAAATTATGTGGCCCAAGTACTCGAGCTCCGCTTGTGCGAATGCACACTTTGAAGGCTTGATGTGAAAGTGGTGCTCCTCCAAGGTGCGTAGAACAATCTCCAAGTGCTCAAGGTGCTCGTCCATGGATCTGGAATATATCAAGATGTCATCAAAAAATACTAAGACAAACCTTCGCAAGTAGGGTCTGAAAATTTCGTTCATGGCCGCTTGGAATGTTGATGGCGCATTGCATAGACCGAATGGCATCACCAAGTACTCGTAGTGGCCGGAATGTGTCCTGAAGGCCGTCTTGTGCACATCCTCCTCTTTCATTCTGATTTGATGGTAGCCAGCTCGTAAGTCCAATTTGGTGAAGAACTTGGCACCATGCAATTCATCGAGCATCTCGTCCACCGTTGGGATCCGAAAACGGTCTTTGATGGTTGCTTCGTTAAGAGCTCGGTAGTCGGTGCAGAACCTCCATGAGCCATCCTTCTTTCTCACCAATAGAACGGGTGAGGAGAAGGGACTCGAGCTATGTCGGATCAGCCCCTGGCTAAGCATTTCATCAACTTGACACTCAATTTCTCCCTTTTGAAAGTGTGCGTACCTGTATGGTGGAACATTGACCGCAGCAGCTTCATCTTTCATCCGAATCGGATGATCAAAGTCTCGTTGTGGCGGGAGGGAAGTAGGCTTCTGGAGGACACTTTGATGAGCCTCTAACACCCTCCGGATTGGTGGTGGCAGCCCCTCAAGTGCTTGCTGCTGCTGCTGGATTTCTGCATCATCTTGGAGAGGACCATCTTGGTTTGGGCTAGCCATAACAACGGCAAAGCAGCTAGCCCCTCCTTTGCAAAGTTTTTCTATCATGTTGGCCTCGCAAGGCCGTACTTCCTTGCTGCTCAAGGCCGTCCATGTCCTCTTTCGGCCACCGAGTTTAAACTCCATGGTCATTGCATCGAAGTCGGTCACCACCTGGCCTAGACTACGTAACCATGCATTTCCCAAGACAATGTCTAAGCCGACTAATTGAAGTACATGTAGGTCGGCTTTAACTCTCACCCCTTGTACATTCATCTTTACATTATTAACAATTTCAGCACATAGTAATTTTTCACCACTAGCAATTTTGACTTCAAACGGTGAAACCGATGTACCTTTGAGTCCAACCTTTCGTACGATTGCTGAGTTGATGAAATTGTGAGAAGAGCCGCTGTCCACTAACAAGGAGACTTCATGCTTGCCGATCCAAGCCATGAGCCTCATTGTGGAGGGTTTTGGTGCGCCGCAAAGTGCATTGAGTGACAATTCGGCATGCTGATTTTCTGCACATGGTTCGGTCTCCTCGGGGTGATCTTCCTCCTCGCTGCTGCTATCTGAATTTTCAGATGCAGCGGGCTCTTCGTCGCTACTTGCATCAAGGACGTAGACTTGGCCGGTCTTACAACGATGCTCCCGGCTCCACTTTTCACCGCACTTGAAACATAGACCCTTTTTTTATGTAATCTTGCAACTCATCACGTGACAATTTCTTTACCTCCCTTTGCTGATTTTTGGAACCTGTTGAAGTTATCTCTTTTGATCTGAAATTTACCTTGGATGGTTGTGGTTTGGTGAGCTTGCTGATGGCACCATCCTTGGTTGAACGTCGTTCCGGGTTGTAGCTTTGGTCTAGGATCTCCGCCATGCGCATCGCCTCTTGTAGCCGCGTTGGTTGTTTGAGTTTGATCTCCTTAGCTAGCCATGGTTTGAGGCCGTCGATGAAGGTACCAAGCAAGGCTTCGTCGGACCATCCGCTGACCATAGTTTGTAATTGCCGGAACTCATCGATGTAGGTCTGGACTTTGCCTTCCTGTTTAAGTTTTGCAAGTTGACCATGGTGATTGACAACGGGGGATGGTCCCCATTGTTTCATGAATTCGTCCATAAAGGCCGTCCACCCTAACCTTTTCCCTTCTTTCTCATACAAGGCTCGGATCCACCTCCACCATCGGCTAGCCCTACCCTCTAAGTGGAAACTGGCTAGGGTCACCCGATCAGCCCGTGGGATGTTATAAACGTCGAAGTACTGATCCGCCTTGTCAAGCCACTCATACGGGTCTCCTCCACCAAACTTTGGGAAGTCAATTTTGGATTTTCTAAGCCCTTCTTCTCTAGGCCGTGGACCCCTATAGTCATCATCTCCAAAGTCATTACCCCGCATGTTTCTTCCTCTCCTTGCCATGGGTTCTCTCCGGCCATAAGGCCTTTGAGCATGGAAGGGGCGATCTTCGGGTTCACTATCGGCCTCATCATGATTGTTATGGCCATTACTAACCCGCTCATCATCAAGCCACCTCTCAAACACTAAGCCTTCGGCTTCAATCCTTCCTCCCATTCGCCCATGGTGCCTAATGCCATGATCGACATGATGTGTACCCTGAACACTAATGGCATCGCTCTCATACCTTGCCCGGCCCTGCCGTGCGGCATGCGACCTAGGCACTTCTTCTTGCACCCTCTTATGTTCCCTCTCTAGCATCCTCCTTTCCAACCTCTCCATGTTGGCATTGTTTTCCCTCCTTATTTCAGCCATATTTGCAGCCATGGTATTGGACAAAGTTTCCAATGCCCGGTTAAGATTGGCCGAACTAACTTCAAGGGCTTCTAACCTCCTATCTTGGTTATCATAATGGGGGGACTCCATCTCCTTTTAACCCTCTGTTTTAGGACTCTAAAACCTTGAGACAACAGCCCCTCAAACTCCCAAAAATCCGAACTCAAGAATCCCCCAAAACTTGCTGCACAAAAATTTCTGGGTTGCAGAAAATTTCTGCAGCAGTCTACTGACTTCAGCAGCCCGTTTCACCTTCAAGACAGACTCAAACCCCCCCTCAAAGAGACTTATAACAGTAACTAATAACCTCAGAAACTCTCCACAAAAAATCAAAATTAAAGCTTCAGAAAACCCTGTTCTTAACACCCCAAACAAACACCTTGTTGCAGAATTTTTCTGCAACACAGAAACTTCTCAAACCAGTCCCCAAACCTCCTGCGGTTGTCACCCAATGGATGAACCAACCCACCTGACGTGTACACCACTCAATCAGCCTCCGACAGGGGTTTTACAATAATAAAAACAGGAATTAAACATCCCCCAATCGAATACAAATTCAAGCCCAATATAGGATGCAGAATTTTTATGAACTTCCCCTACAACTATGATCTGAATTTTAACTTAGATCAAACAGAATATGCAACGTAAATTCAGATCTGGAAGATTGGAATTCAAGCGTTACCTCCTTGAAGGAACCTCTCAATGAAAGCACCAATTTGATGGAGGCTCACGGTCCGAAGCCCCTCACCAAGCCTCTTTTCCTTGCGCTCCTCGCGAGCGCCTCCAAAGTACTTTGATGGTGGACCGATTGTAGGTAACGCCGGTGGATTAACTCAATGAAAGAGATCAATAATGAAAGCAAACTTGATTTGTATTCCACTAACTTGAAGAACGAAGAACAATAATAAAGAAAGCAAAAGAAATCTAGAAAGAGATTGAAGAGATCTCTTCCTAGCCCAATCTAGTGGAGATTGATGGATCTACCACTAGCCCAAGTCCTAGAACACAAGATCTAAGACCGAATTCGGCACAAACGCCGCCCAAGCCTTACGGCCGACATAACAACATGACTCTCCAAGAACTCTTCATGCCTTTCAATGGCCCTTTACATCTCTTTTTATAGCCTAAGCCCTAGACAAAACATGGCACTTTGTCTTCACATGGTTCCAAGGCTTTTCCACTGTTGATTGGCATGAGATGGATGGCTAAAGATCACCCAAGAAGGGCCCTCCCACGGCTGAACTTGGGCTTGCTTTTTGGCCATTGGATGGAAAGGGATGGAGGGTGGGATCTGCATGGGTTCCGTGGACCGGACGCACGGGACGCGTGTCCCGGTTGACCGGGTCGCGCGTCCCGGCTGGGCGCGTCCCAGTCCGGGCGGGACTGGGACTGGGCGCGCGCCAGGCTGGCGGGCGCGGCTGGGCGCGCGCGTGGGCGCTGGGCGCAGGCGGGCGGGCGCGGGCGCGAGCAGGCGCGGGCGCGCGGGCGGGCGCAGGCGGTCGGCCTGTTGGGCGCGCTGGCGGGCAGGCGTGTGCGCGCGGCTGGGCGCGGGCCTGGGCGCGCGCGGGCCTGTGGGCGCGGGCACTGTAGCAGGCGAGGTTCGTCCTGCCGAACCTCGCTGCACTGTAGCTGGCTGCTGGCGGCCTGGCTGTGCTTGGGTACTGTAGCTGGCGAGGTTCTTGGCCAAGAACCTCGCCGCACTGTAGCAAGTGAGGTTGGCTGCGGCAGGATTTGGCTGCGGCTTGGCTTTGGCGGGGCGGTGCGCGCGGCGGGTTTGGCCAAGGTTGGGCATGCTTGGGCAAGGCTTGGGCATGCATGGGCACATGTTTGGCTTGGCCGAGGTTGGGCGTGCTCGGCCGCATGAAGGGGTTTGGCCAAGGCTTTCCAAGCAAAGTAGTTGGCCTTGGCTTGGCCCTCCGTTGGCCTCCTTGTGGTCCGATGGCCCTCTTTGGTTGGCATGGCTACTTTGGCCCTCAGTTGGTGTGCGATTGTTGCTCTTCTTGCGGCGTGGCTTGCGGGGGTCCTCAACAGGAATGCCCTCCATGTGGCATGTGGGACCAAAGTAGGAAAGGAGGGGGACACCTCCCTCCTCTCTCTGGGCATGTGACAAGGCCGCCTTTTCTCCCCTGTGTGGCCCGCATGAAGGATGGGACAATCCCATCCTTTCATGCTCAAATTTTCTAATCCAATTAGGAAATATTTGGTCCCTCTTGATCAATTGAATTCTAATCCAATTAGAACCCAATGTGTCCTCCAATTTGATTTATATGAATCCTAATCCAATTAGGATCCAAATTGGACTTCATGAATTAAGTTCCTTATCTAATAAGGAGTTCTAATTAATTAGGCCTTCCCATCCTTATCCAATAAGGTTAAGCCTAATTTAATTAGGTCCAATTGAATGAATTAAATTTCAATCCAATTGCAATTTTTTCTTCTTTAACTCACTAACTCTTAGTGGATTAAACCAATTGTCAATCAAATTGACAATCAAGATTTATTGCGATTCTAAATCGCAATCCAACCGTCGGAACGATCAAAACCTCTATTGTGTGTGACCCTATAGGTTCTATTCTGTCTGGTAGTGAGATAATATCATTGAAACTTCTTTCAATGGGTTGAAACAATTTCAACTCTACTCATCAGAGTTCACTGATCATCAAGTGAATGCCTTTGAGTCCCACAATTCACTAGTGACACCTAGCAACATATAGTGGCAATCCAACAGAACGGAATGAATGAACCTCTAGGTGCAGTTAGCGTATAATGCAGTACCTCTGTAACAACCCAGGACCTTACCCAAAATGGCTAGCCGAAAATTATTATTTGGGCTTCTTGATCCTGTATGAGTACCCAAGATCTACCCAGCGAATAACCGATGTGGGACTAAACACACGCCCGCACAGATCCTCATATACTCCCTCCGTTCAAGCCCTGATGTTCTCGTCAGGCTAAGGGCTCATATCCATTCAAATCTAATCACAAACATCACGATCAGCCCGTGGTTAGCCCCAATGGATCCGTGCTGCAGTGTCCCCCAGTCCACATAGGTTATGGGCCAGGTCCGCTCTGATACCATTTGTAACAACCTAGGATCTCACCCAAAATGGCTAGCCGGAAGTTATTATTTAGGCTCCTTGATCCTGTATGAGTATCCAATATCTACCCAGCGAATAACCTAAACACACGCCTGCACGGGTCCTCACAATCTCTATCGTGGATTCCGACATAACGGAGGTTATGGATAACTCGTCAAATCCCATCGTCTGTAATATGTTAAATTTATTAGTCTCATAAATCACATAGGATCACTCCTAATCTATCAAGGTCGATAGATCCCATCTAGATGCAATCCTAATCCAACAGTGAACCTACTGCAGCCAATCTGCACCACAAGGACCGTTAGGGCCAATGTTTATGTGCTCGTCAAACTACAGCAACCTCACCGTGATTAGCTGAGGCATCGCAGGTCTAAGTACTGATCATACAACTGCAGCATCAAGTAAGTCACTGACGAGTGGATAGACCTCCAGGTGACTTCTTGCTTTGGTCACGCTCCATACCCTTGTTCTCTAATAAGCACTTGCATAGTCACTCCAGTGTCCCCACACTGTGGACTTAAGACTCGTCCATCAAGGAAAGTGATATGTGCACTAATCTGATGTCCTTCGTGATGATCCATCGATCAGGAGCAATTCAGAAATTAACTACCTAATGACACATGTCTTAAATTCTCAACTCTTGAGAATGTGTTATTATCTTATTAATTTCTAGGACGATTCATGGACACATAATAACATGAATGAACAAAATGCCCAATTTTGTTAATTAATAAAAAGGTCAAGTACAAATTTTATGCCCCAGAACAAATGCAATGCGTCTGCCAAATTGGCTTATAGAGCATACTTCTAACAGTAGTTGTACCAGATGTTCCTTGTAGCAAGGTGGGACCTGAACATACCTCAAATGCTGCCCTAGTTTGCATCATCAGCCCTCTGTAGGTATGAATTGTGATTTGAATGCTTTTAAGCTGATAGGAATTATGCCTGCCTTAGGCCTTTGCAGCTGATCTTCAATGATCATTACATTAATTAACCGTAAAACAACTCAACTCAGGTAATTGGGGTAGGGACCAAATGAGGCATCTTTATTTGAGCCGATAACTTGCTGTAGCCTGCTTTACTTTCATTGTTTGGAGGTCTTTGGAAGGTACATATGTGGAGACCTCCATGCTGAAAAGCGTTTGTATCCATGAAGACGTCATGGTGTACCTTTCTATAAAAAAAGCCATGGTTGTTAAGAAGTACATGATGTGACACTGTCTTGCATCCACGACGTGACCAATTATCTAAAACCAAACACCTCTTATGGACTTTAAGATTGGTATTTCTGAGGTAGGCTTGATGTTTAGCTTCACACTACAAATGGTGTTTTGGAGATGAACTTGGTACAATTCCGAGAATCAATCACTATGCTGCATGGTTGTCCATTGCAATGTATTCTTGTCTGAAAAATATTTGTGCAATGTACTCTTTTGTGGAAAATATTGCTTCATCTTAAATCTTCATGATCACCTTCCTAATGTGTAATGAAGTGAAGTTAAAGAATGATGCAGTTCATATTTCTCCTACTTCACTGCTAAAGCCCTTTTCATCACTTTATTTGGCTTTGAGACAGACAACCTCTTTGGCCCTCTACCCAGAGCTAGTATTGGTGATGAGGTGAGCCCTTATCAACAAATGTTACCAACTACTTAGGGCATCATTGAAAAGTGCTCAAATCCTTTGCAAGTAAAGCATTGATATATTTTTCCTTGCTTGTTGCTAGTGGCTGTGGAAGCTGTTGGTGTCTTCGATTGGTTTAATTTCTGGTACAACATATTCAGATTTGAAAAAAAACTGAAGAAACTTCACAGCTGATCTCTTCATTTATTCCTTAATATGTTAAGCAATATACACAGCATTCATTAGTGTATAATGGATGGTATACTATACCGGGCAATGACATATCATATTCATACCAAATTGGTATGCAGTATGGGAGATGTATTGAATATTAGTATGCTGAATCAATCCTGTACCAGGCATGCCGATACTGTGTCAAGTTGGTATCAGTACGTGGTCCTGTACTAAGATTGCAAAGCTTGGCATAAAATCTGCTTATAGCTAAGCTTTTGAGACTTGGGGGTTTAAAACTTGACAATTAAGATCGTAGCATTGTTGACCCATGAAATTTCAGAATGAATCGCCATGCTGTAGAACTTGGCAATATACTTCTTGATTGATGTAGAACTTTGCCATGAAATGTGTAAACTACAGTAGGAGCAATTGCTTGTAGTTTGGAGGCATGAATCAACGAATCATTGCTGCTTCATGTGTTCATGGTGGCATGATTAAGTTGGTGATGTTTGGTATGTCATTCACCTTGTATGTGTCATCTCCTCTAACTTCATTTCAATAAACAGAAGTCGATTTTCTTGTGAAAGTTGGTCCCAAGAGAATGAACCCAAATCAGGACCACCTCTAGATTTTGACAATAAATCCATGATGAAATAAGCCACCTCGAGTTTTGTTTCACAATCCATTGCAGCAATTCTTTGATCTCAACTCATATGACAGAATTTCTAGAGGGAATATCTGAATATTGACATATGGATGTTGTGGAATAGAAAAGATCTAATTTCCATCTGTTTTTCATTGCTAGCTTCATTTCAATAAATAGAAGTCAACACTCCTTTAAAAGCTGGTCCCACTTGAAGTAGCTTTCAAGAGCATAAATGCAAATCAAGACAGCCCCAGGATTATGTCCACCACAAAACCAGCCACCTCGAGACTTGTTTCATGGTCTATTTCAACAACTCTTTGATATTCACTTATATCCACCACGAAATCAGCGACCTCGAGACTTGTTTCATGGTCTATTTCAACAATTCTTTGATCTCCACTGATACGAGCATGAATTTTGACATGTAATATCTGAAAGTTGATCTATGGAAGTTGTGGAACTGAAGAAGATCTAATCTTTTATCTCTAGAACTAATGATGCAAGAGTTTGCTTTATCGTATTTGATTCTGCTGAAGTCACTTCCCATACTTCCTATTGAAGATGCACAACTTCTTGTTCAGTTCCCTCATAGACTTGGACAAAGGCCTTAAGTCAATTGTCTAATTCCACATTGGAGATCATGGTGGGAAAAGAGGAAAAGAGACCAAAGAAAGAAAGTGGATGGATTGATGCAGGACAACATAAGAGTGGTTTTACATTGTGCAAAAGAACTAGGGGAATAGGATTTTAACTGGATCAGTCATTGGCTATCCAAGACGAGAACAGGAAGCAAGAAACCAAGGTCCGTTGTTTCGGTACTAGTTATCTACTGGACAAGGATTGGTATAGTATAGTACCTAACCCGTACTATATTACTAGTTTGCACCAAGGTCTGTCGGACCGACTGTACCGACGTATAGGTGGGCACCGGTACCAGTTTGGTACCAGTTGGGATCGTTACCGAACCGTAGATGCGAAAAGCCAAAACAACGCGTTGCGCGCGGACTCGTTAAATGCCACAGAGTGGCATTAGCATTAAATGGCCCACGTGGGCTGCCAGGCCGTATAGGCACACTGCCCCGCATGGGGATCCACGCACGGGCGTGATTCCATGCAAGGAAACTGGCCATGGGTGTGGGGAATCGCGCGCAAGTGCGCGCTGGGCGTGCGGCTCTCGCTCGCGGACGCGTTAAATTCCACGAAGTAGCATTAAATGCCACTATGTGGCATTAAATGGCCCATGCAGTCTGCCAGCCCGTGTGGGCGCGTTGCCTCGCATGCGGGCACTCTTTTCCGCACGCGGTCGTGCGGGCCCCAGCACCGCATGGGCCCGCGCGCCACAGTAGAGCCTGGGCCTGGCCAAATGGGACCTGCGTCCCAGTCCAGCCTAGCCACGCGACCCGGTCACCCGCAGGAGCGTTCCCCAGCCGAAGTTTGAGTTCAACCAGGACTCGCATCCCGGTCCGCAGGATCCTTCATCTAGGAATCCTCCTTGGGCAAGGAGTCTTCTTCCACAGTGGCCAATCGGGATCCGTGACCCGGTCAACCAAGACTCGAGTCTCGGCCATTCAGGGGACGCATCCCAGCCGTCCAATCCCCCCCATCAGCCAAGGAGGACCAAGTCAACCGAGACGTGCATCCCGTGCATCCGGGACGCGTATCCCATGCAGATCCGGGAGAACAAGTTGGAGATCCTTTAGGACTTCCCAAATCAATGATTACATGCCAAATCAAGGGGATTAAGGGCCTTGCACGCCAACCACATCAGCAAGGGGCCTTGGGGAGGTTGTTTTTCATGTTTATCTTAGCTTCTATGTTAGGAAGATTTACTTTATCTTGTCTTTCAATGTTCTTAGGAGTCCTAGGGTTTTGAGTCTATAAAAGGGGTTGTAAGGGGCCATTGTGAGGATCCCATTAGTTGAGTCTTGTTTCTCATTGTTGAGAGTTCTTCGGCCGAGAGGTTTAGGCAGCATTGTGCCGATTTCAGTCTAGGGGTTAGGCCTTGGACTTGGGCTAGTGGTTGATACATCAATCTCCACTAGATTAGGCTAGGAGGGGATCTTTACGATCCTTTGCTAGATTTGGGCTCGTAGAGATACTTAATTGCGCTACTAGATTGTTTTGCTTTTTATTGTTCTTGTTTGTTCTTCAATTTGGAGTGCAATAAAATTCAGTTTAGTTTCATTGTTGACTATCGGCGTTACCTCAAATCGGTCCAATTATCCAGCGATTTCTAAGGGCGCACGCAAGGAGCACAAGGCGGCGGGCTTGGTGCGGGGCTTTGGACCATGAGCCCCCATGAATTGGTGCTTTCATTGAGATCTTCGTCGGGAGGAGTTCCAAGAGAAACTCCGTCAAAGACTGCACTTGGAGGTAACGTTCTCATCTGCAGAAAATTCCAGATCTGATTTTTCGTGATTGGGGGAATAGATTTGTGGAGTATATTGTAGGATCTGGAGTGTTTTAAAATTCAGCAACCACATGTCCTTGATCTGAAATTCTGCAACACATACATCTTGATCTTTTAGGACTCTGCAGAAATTTTCAGATCTGATTTGGAGTGTTTGGTGATTGGATTTGTTGTTGAAAATATTGGATCCATTGCTGTTTTAACTTTCTGGAACTCATATTGCTTGGATCTGAGGGTGATTAAAATTTCTGCAGCACATATATCCTGATTTGAGGGTGTTTAGAATTTCTGCAACACATAAATCCTGAATCAGTGGGTGTTCTGAATTTTCTGCAACCTATATTGTCTAGATAGGGGGTGTTTAAAACTTTCTGTAATAGAGGGATTGATAGTGTTTGTGATAGAGTCACAATTCTGCATAAAATCTGTTGTTTGGAGACATATTGCAAATTCTGCACCTCCCCTTTGGTTGCTTGTGTTCGGTGGGAGTTTTAGTTTTCTGAATTCCATCATTGTAAACCCCATCATGTGAGGTTTGGAGATTGATTTCGTGGGATTGGTAGAGTTTGATTGGGTCTAAAAATTCTGCAACAAAAAAATTCTGCTGTTTCGTGTCCCACAGAAAATTCTGCGGCACATACACTTGTGTATTCGCAAAATTTTTTAAACCCTTTTCAGTCCATATTAAATCTCTGTTTTGAGGTGAGGTTGTTCAGGGATTAGGCAGCAACCAAGGCAGGGTTGGATCTTTCTTTGGGTGACATCCACAGGAGGTTTTAGGGGCTGATCTGAAGGGAGTAAAATTCTACATCTTAAAATTCTGCTGTTTAGGGTCATATGGAAATTTCTGCAGTCCATATAACACCTTTGTTTTGGTTGTATTGTGGGGGTTTCTGATTTTCTGTTTTTATCTTTGTAAAACCCCTATTGGAGGCTGATTGAGTGGTGTATAAATCAGGAGGGTTGGTTCATCCCTTGGGTAACAACAGCACTATTATGACCATTATTATGACCATATGGGGTCTGGTACCAAGATTGCGAGCCATTCTATTTCATATTTAATCCGGCTCTCGACTATGCCGAGCACTATTATGACCATTATTTATGCTACAGTGATGCATGAACAATACCTCATCCCTTATTAACTTTTAAACTAATCTGAATATATATTACAAATAAAATATAAAGCTTCTCAAATCTCTAGGGATGTTGGATGAGATAGCATTTGTGCTCACTTCATAGATGTCACCTTTTTTGCTGTCCAAATGCATGAGTTCAGCCTCCACTGGTACAACAGTGATCTGAGCACTTCTGGAGCTGACTTTTTTTTTTTGGCTGTTGAACCCTTTCAGAGGCCTTAGTAGCAAATCTTCAATGATTATTGCATCTTGATTTCGAGCAGACAAGGACCCACAGTAGGATTGCAGGTTGCAAATGGAAAATGCTCATACATGTGAACAGAGAGAAAGGATGCAAGGTATGCAGAATGGATCTGTGTTGTTGCTTTAAGTAGGAGAGAAGAGCAAGCTGCGAAAAAAGTATCAAAGACAAACTGATGAAAACAAATTTGAATGCATTTATTAGCTTTTGATTAGCCGTTTGTGCATATGGGAGAGGAAGGGAGGGAGTTCAAAAGCCAATACACTGGATTAATCTACATGATGAAATATGGAGATGATGGGAAGTGGACAATAAGAAGTGAATAGGTGTAAGACTAACTTAGGGATATGGCTTGTCAAAACTTGTGCTCTTGTGAAGTTATTTTAGCACAAACTTATGGCAAGTTTATAAGAAAATATGGTTGATAATCAATTCTATATTTCAAATGTAAGTCATGTAAATAAATGCAGTATATTTTTATGTGGTTCTTGGTTTCATTTTGGTATTGTACTACTGAGGACCTTTTTGGTCGGTAGAGGTGGAATGGCCCGCCTCTTATTCCCAGTTTATGTTGTCAAAAAACATTTGTTGCCACTCGGAACAAGGTTATATCCTAACACAGGATAAGTTGGAGAGAGATGGTGTAATTCTATTCCACCATTTTGGTGGAATAGTCTTATACAGAAGAAAAGGGAAAAGTTCCCTCTCCAATTATATTTTTGTCTTCGTCCACTTTTTGATGATACAAAAAGTGGGAAGGGTAATTTTGTTCTTGTGATAAAATCTAAATCATTGCATCAAATGCGCGTTAAATGTATGCACTTATTCCTGGTGTTTATCCTTCCAACCAAAAGTACAAAATTTGTATTCCATGGAACAAGTCCTCTCCCTTCAAACTTATCTAGATAAGCTTGCTTATCCTTCCAAAATTTATTTTGCAACCAAAAGTTGCTCGGAAACTTGGGGACTTGCAAGACATTACGAAGTTGTTGTTTGGGGGCCTCATTATATGTGAGGCCCACACCTTAGGACCTAATGTTTTAATGTAGATCTCTCCAGCTCGAACACATCAAGTCAGACGGTGTGCATATTGCTTGAGAAAATTTTCCATTGAACAGAATATCAGTCTCAGTTTTAACTTTGTATTAACTTTAGGCATCTGTAACTGTGTTTTGGATGCTTGAGAATCTTCTAAAGGTACCTTGGTTTCTTTAACCTTTTTCGTAGGACTCTGAGACCTCTCTGGGAGGTACGGGCTAGTTCAAATGTCATCTATGCTACGCAGCATCTATCAAGTGACACATCGACGTTGGTTGTTGGGGGACTTGATGGTGTACTTCGCATTCTGAATCAAAGCACTGGTGAAATCATTTCCAGCTTGGTGGTAAATGCTTCCTTGAAAGACAATAAGGAGGTTGTTGAGAAGAAGGCAAGTGTGCTCTCTGGAGTCTCCTTTGTGGAAAGCATTCCTAGATGCTTGCGGCCTCCCATCACCTGTCTGGCTGTTGGCATGAGGAAGGTTGTCACTACTCACAATGAGAAGTTTGTTAGGGTATGGAGATTCCATGAATAGTTAATTGATGATAAAGCTCTCGCAAATGGGAGTTTGGAACTAGCAATTCATTTTGTTGAGAAATTTGAATATGCTCACCATGTGGTTTTCATCTTCTTAAGCTGTGGTGATGGATCTGATATGGATACAGTGCTAATGCTAAAATAATGGTTTATGGATTTTCTCCTTTTCTTGCTAAGTACAGAGTATTTAATTAACTAAAATATTGTATATGTCTGGTTAATCTCTTGTTATGCATCTCTCAGCTAGGATAGCTACAGTTCTGATCTTGTTTCCAGAAGGGCATGGGCTGCCACCGTTCAGCTTGCTGTGCTAGTTGACCAATTCCTTTGTAAATACTGGAGCTGCTAGTGATCATTCCGACTTGTTGCCTTCCACAGGGTGTTTCACTTCTCCTATTTCTTGGTGAAGCACATGTCGACTGATCTTGAGGTGCATGGTCTGCCAAGTGATTGCATGCTGCGAGTATCTTACCTAAAGTAAATATTGTAGGCTATGGTGAAAGATACAAAATAATGAGAAAAATAGAGAATTCGCTGAAAACTTGCAGTGAAAATTCGAATAACTGAAATTTATAATATATGAGTAGTTGTTTTCATCCCAGCCTATAGGTGCTAGGGCTAGTTCTAAACTAGTGGCTGGGGCAGGAAGGGCTGGCAGCTACATTTTGAGAGCATATGAGACCCAAGAAACCCTAGATCTAATACATGAAACTAATTTAGACAGATGTGTCGATGCCTAACTTGAGCTAGAGAAAGTACATGGACACTCCTGTAACCCTCGTAGTTGGTTCATAAGAAAACTGAGGTTTGAGGTCTTTCCCTTTCAAAGGCGTTGAAGAGAAATGTTATAAAATAGAAAAATAATTTTTTTATCCATATTCGTTCCATACAAAAATGAATTGGATTCTAGTTGTCTTTGTTCGTTTTAAAAAGATAATCGACAAGTTAGATATTAGTTATATCTATATTCCTTTTAAGCAAGAAGTTTAAATATAAAGTTAATAACTTAAGTAATGTTAGAGGATGGCGGCAGTGAGATCACCATGAAAGATGAGAAACGTAAACAAAGTATGGCTTAATGTTTTAAGTGTGCTGATTGCTCTAGCTATGCACCTCCAAGTGGATACAACCAAGATTATAGTTTTGCAAGTAGCAATCGTGAGCACCCCACAAAATTCTTGCTAAAAACTGCAACTCCGTCATACAAAAGTAGGAATTGTGCCTCAAACCGGGATACTATAATTTTGTAATGATCTCACAAAAAATCTCATCAGGAACTTTGTTGGGGTAAGGATCTAATTGTACAAAAACCAAAATAACTCTCCACTAAAAATAAAGACAATAAAATAAAAAATAATAATAATAATATGTTCTTATTTTTAAGATAGGAGATTTGTTTCAGTACATTTTCTTCTGAATTCTTCACAATAATAAATCTAGGTGTGAAGGGCAAAATAGGTAATGGGACACGGATACCAGTTCAACCAAGTTTTAATTTAAAAGTATTTTTAAAAGCTAATCAGTTTGGGATTTGGGGATCCACTTCTACAACTCTCTTTTTTGTTCTTTAAACATCCAACTCCTTCGTGATCAAGGGTTGATAATTGATGCAAAGGGCAGTGTAGTTTCTATGACCTCCCATTATTATGCAAAAACCTAATTTTTTATGAGACCATAAGTTAGAAACTTGAACTAGTTTTGATGTTGGACTTTGTATCAGATGGACTAAAATTGGGAGTGTTCCTAGCCTTTGTCCATCTCTTTCTCACCTCCTGTCTTGGAATTGGATTGGAATTGTAGGAGTCGCCAATGGTAGGCTTGGCTAGTCAAAGAAGTGATTGATTATACACCTATTTGATTTTGATGAGCTCAAAGCATTTGAGTATATTTAATGTTGTACTAATGAATTCAATCTAGTGTTTCAGGCGAATATATGTGAATTTATCTTTAAAAGCATCGAGCCTTGGTTCAAAGTATTTTGGCTAAGTGTTGAACTCAATTGAGCCAAAGTCTGAAGCTCGAGTCGACTCTGGAAGATTGCGAGTCGACTCTAAGTGTTTTAGAGGTTCTGGCATAAGATCGAGTCGATTCCGATACACTACAAGTCGACTCCGACTGAGAACTAACAGAAGGACAGAAAGATGAATTTCAGACCCTATCACTGAGTCGACTCCAGAAGGCTTCGAGTCGACTCCGATGCTTGCCGAGTCGACTCCCGACGGTTCTGAGTCGACTCCAAGAAGTAACAGACAGAAAGACAGAGAAGTGCTTTCTAGACCCTGTTACCGAGTCGACTCCAGAAGGATGCGAGTCGACTCCAACGTTTGGCGAGTCGACTCCCAATCATTCCAGAGTCGACTCTCAGAGGAAAGCCGACTGAAAGGCAGAAAACCAAACTCAGTGACCCTGTGAATGAGTCGACTCCGAGAATTCCAGAGTCGACCCCAAGTCAGCCAAGTCGACCCCAACAAAGTGCGAGTCGACTCCGAGGCAGCTCGGATCAACAGACAGAGGATCGATTTTTCGGGCTCTGAGAGCCGAGTCGACTCCAAAAAGATCCGAGTGGACTCGAGAGAGAAATGCAGAAAAATAGATCTCTAGAATCCTGAGAACGAGCCATCTCCAAAATGCCGAGTCATCTCTAGATCTTGGCGAGTCGACTCCAGGGTTGGATCGAGTCGACTCCAGGTTGGGACGCCACTTTAACTCAAATCCTGAACAGTGGGCGAGTCGTCTCTAGTAAAGCATGATTCGACTCCAGCAACAGCCGAGTCGACTCCAGATCGAGCGAGTCGACTCCAACCCCAACGGATACATTGTCAGGAGGTGCAGACTGTGCAGAACGGCCACAAATCAATGTCTAACGGCTATTTTTCAAAAGGGACTGCTTAAATAGCCAGAGTAAACAGTAGTAGACAATAAGAGAGCTATTCCATTCAAGTAAAAAGGCATTTTCACCTACCAAGAGTTCTCAAGAGTAAATACAAGCAAAAGAAGGAAGAGGTGCATTCAACTCCATCCGACAAGCACTTCCTTCGCTTTCAAGGCTCTCCTATTGTCCTCAAATCTTCAGTACTTTCCAGAGGAGATCCAAAAATCGAGAAGTCCCTATGTTCCATTCCAAAATCTGTTTGAGGGCTTCTAACCTTTACTTTGCATTTATTGTTTTCACTTCTGCTTGTTTAGAAGCTTTCTCTATGAAATCCCAAACACTACTTTTCTTACTTGATTTAATCAGGAGATTGAATCAAGGGTTGTAAGGTTAGTTGGTGAGCCGAAGTTAAAACCAACGGTGTAAGGGTTTGATTGTGATCTCGGGAAAACAATCGGGTGGTTCTAGTCGGTGAGCCTGTGAAAACCGATCGAGTTCGTTGTAATCTCGCGAAAACAACAAGTTGGGTTGTGAACTTGTAAAACAACCAGCTGTAATCCAAGGGATTATAGTGAACACCCAAGTGAAGCTTGGGGAGTGGACTGATGAGAGCACAAAAGTGCGACCTACATGTCACTAAAATTAGTGTTATTGCTAACGGATAATGATAAATTCACTGGATTAATATTATATTTGGGTTTGACACAGATTATCATAAATTAGAGATAAAATGCACATTAAGTACAAATTTGACTTCAGAAGAATCCCTTTCCAGATCCGACCCGGTTGAAGGTCGGGTCGGGTCCGAATCGGGTCAAATTTTTCTGTGCTTTTGGGAAAGAATTTCGGGCAAATCTAATTTGGCCATATCATAACTATGAGGTGCTGGGTGACCCATGACTTGAAAGACTTGCAATTGACCTCCAGTCAGAACAGATGACCCGTGACGAACTAAGTCCATCCGTCTACAAGCCAAATTTCATATCATATTATTATTTTTATCTATATGACTAATTGGACGGAACTTGGTGTCTCCCAGCTCCCGATTGCATCACCGCCCTCTCCTTCCTCCCGAGATCCAGCCAACTGTTGAGGTCCCAGATTCACGCCCGTGATCCGGCTTCATCCCCTCTTTCGCAATCACCGGCGATCCCAGCTCTTCTCCCATCGATGCCAGCTCTCCCGTGCCAGCCAGCATCTTCCCCGGATATCTCTTGCCATCAAGGAGCCACTTCCGCGATCCCTCCCAGCGAAGCCGCAACAACCCAGCCCCTCTTCCGTGATTTCCTCCCGTCAATCAAGCTCCCATTTCTTCCGCCCGTGATGCAGCACCGGATCCGCGTCGCCACCTTCCGCTTCAGCTCCCAGCATCAAATCCCCCCTCCCAGCAAGGCAATCCCATCGACCCCGTGATCCACGGCTCCTCCCAGCAAAGATCCCGGATGACTCCCCTCTTCTGTGATCCTAGCAACGCCCGACTCACAGCCATCCGCGCCTTCCGCATCAAGCATTCCGGCGATCCCGCATCCGTAGCCCAAAGAAGCAAGACCGCGCCTCCCTTCCGCGATCCGCCCAGCCGATCCCGCTGATCCCGCCTCTACCACATCTCCAAGGGCCTATAAAAAGAGGGGAGGAGAAGCAAAGAGGGGGGGAGAGCTCGGGTTGGGGTTGGAGGCTAAGAAACAGAGGAGCTTAGAGAGGTGAGCTCGGTGGGAGAGAAGAAAGAAAGAAGAAACAGAGCATTGCTCTGTTCTTTTGGAGAAGAAAGAAAGAAAAAAAATGTATTTTATGTTGTTCCACTGTGGGAGAGAAAGGGAGAAGTTTTCTTTTTGATTTTTGTTATTTCTTTCCTTTATTTTATTTGCAGAAGAAAGGCAGCATCAAGCCACCAATCTTCATTTCTACCTTTGTAATCAATTTATTTTTATCAAATCTATCATTTCTTTTTCATGCAATCCTTGTTCTGGGTTCAAGTTAATATTTTTTTTGTGCAATCTTTTAATTTTTCTTTCATTAAAAATATGAAACTTTCTTTCATGCAATTTATGTTCCAGGTTTCAATCTTCTTAGCACTGTTTTCATCCATTTTAATTTATGCCAAAACTCTTCTTTGATTAATTAAATAAATGTTTTTCGAATCTGAGTACTTTTCTTTTAGTTAGTTTCAATTAGAAAATCATATCAACATCCCCGACATAATGTTTTTCTTTTGTTATTCAAAAATCGCTTTTGAATCCGAGTGAACGTTTTTATTTTTAAGCAACTCCAACCGCCTCCCTGTAGATCGACCTTTTACAACCACTATTCTTCGAGTAGAAAAGGTAAAAGTAGAATTAAATTAAACTTTGTTTGTCGGTTCTAACAACGATCTGTTTAGCGTATTTTTAAGTAAACAGAAATTGGACAACAAAAATTTTGGCGTCGTTGCCAGGGAGGCAAATCGAGAAGCAAGAACGATCACGAAGATCAAATCGGATTTTGGATGCCCGGAGTGAACGCACTCCGGTAGTAAGTTTTTATTTTTATTAATTTCTCTTATTTTGATTATTTTTAGTTAATAATTTCGTAGTTATTAAATTTTGAAATTTGAAATTCGAAATTTAAATTTTTTTAAAAAAAAGTAAAAAAAAAATTAAAAAAAAGATAATAAAAAAATGAAAAAATTCCAAAATTCAAAAATTCAAAAATTTAAATTCAAAATTTGAATTCTGTGATTCGAAATTTGAAATTTAAATTTAAAAAAAAATAAAAAAATTATTTTTGCTAGTAATTGATAAGGTGCAATCCTCCTAGGTTATCATATCTCTATTGGAGCTCCTCACGGAGTAATCTCCAGAGCTTATTCAACGGACATTCGGAGATTGACTAACACATAAGGATTGTGTTTAGTTTACATTCAATTATAGTTATTAAAAAAAAATTAAATTAAAAAAAATATAGTAAATATAAAAAAAATTTGCTTGCTAATTTAATCAGTACAACCTAATGACATTGCATAAACTTTAAAAAATCATTGATTATTTGCTGCATTTAGTATTAAGCATTTGCATAAAATAATATAAGGGCAAAATCCATTAAAAAGATAAGGTCAGGAAGTCATTACCTGTCCTTAGCCCAAAAATTACCACCTTGCATACTTATCCTAAGCCAAATTAAATTAAAATCAAATTAGACATTGGCCTTAGGGTTTTCGAGCTCAATTAGGCTCTTGGAAAGAAGCGGCTGAAAGCCACTCGAGTGAGGATTTAGTAATTGGTGATGTCTAGGAAAGTTTTACAACAGTGAGAACTGTTACGGGTATTGTGGTATCGGTGTATCCCTTCTGGCACCACCACACACCCCGGGACTTTTCTGGTCACTGGTTACTGGATCGCTTAACTGGTAAGCTCAAGCTTAATCTGAAAGGAAGATTAGGAACTGTCTAATCTAGGAGAGAATTTTAGGAACTTTTTAACCTGATAAATCTCTGTGCAACTAGATTAAAAGCTACTAAACCTTCTTTAACCTCAAGATTAAAGAGCCAATCTATTGTGTGGTGTTGATTGTGGTCATCTTGGTCTAGCCCTTCTTCTTATCTTTTAGGATTTCGTTTAAAAATTGAGTCTAATTAAGTTGTGGAAAATGTATGCATGGTAGAAGGTCATTAAGGGATAAGTTAACCCCATTCGATCCTGAGATTGACAGAACTTTTCATCATAACCTGTGAACTATAAACTAACCGTCGATCTCTACAATGGATGAACATATTAGAACCCTGAATGAATTATTCGCACCCACATCCGCTAGTCCCCCTAGTTGCATAGTATTACCAATTAATAATGCAGCCCAATTCGAGATTCGGGCTGCAACAATAAACATGTTACCCAAGTTTCATGGGTTCGAGAGTGAACAACCCTATATTCATCTAAACAAATTTTTGACAATCTGTCAAACGTTTAGAAATCAAAACATAGATGAAGAGGGTATTAAATTAAGGTTGTTTCCCATGACTTTAGAGGATCGTGCTGTTGCATGGCTGTATTCTCTTGCTTCTAATTCCATCACATCATGGGAACAACTATTTAGGAAGTTCATGGCTAAATTCTATCCCATGGTAAAGACTGAAAAAATTAAGGATGCCATCAGAACTTTTAGAGAAAAATCTGAGGAGGAATTTTTCCAACTTTGGAAAAGATTCCATGATTTTTGGTCAAGCGCCCGCACCATGGGCTTGATAAGGCTGATCTGGTCCACTTCTTTTATAAAGGACTAACTCCAGCACATAGAAATATGGTTGAGTCCATGCACAAGGGTAGGTTCATGAACCAAACCCCAGATCAAGCCTATGAATTTCTTGTTGACTTAGCCGAGAACGCCCAAAATTGGAGTAGCTATGGTGAGGAAGTAAATAGAGATGAGTTCGGATCTAGAAAACCAGGCAATTATGAAATGAAAGTAGACCCAGAACTAAAAAATATCATGTCCAATCTGGTGACTGGAATGAACAACTTAAGCAAAAAGTTTGATGCTTTCACTGTTTCCACTAGCTCAAGTTCATATAAAGAGTTAAATCCCATCATGAAAGTGGATCACGAGTCACAAAGTTTATGTATCTTGTGTAACAGTTCTGAGCATCTAGTGGAGTGTTGTCCTAGTTTACCCAACATTAAGGCTGAGCAGGCAAATGCTCTAAACTCATATAGTGCCTTCAAGAAGCCCACTCTCAATTCATTCAGCCCAGTCTACCACCCTGATAATAGGTTCCACCCAAATTTCTCATACAAGCAAAATGAACCTATTCAGCATCAAGGTGGTCCACCAGATTTTCAGAAAAATTTTCCCATGATAGGTCCACCACAAATAAACCAATCATTGGCTCTACCTATTCCTACTTATAGTGTCCCTATCCCTCAGCAAACTACATCATTGGAAGCCATGATGGCTAACATGATGAAGCAGCAACAAAACTTCATCCAATAGCAACAACAGGACCAACATGGCTCAAATCCAGACTAACCAATTCCATGCGCAAGCGATTGTAAAACTTGAGGTTAGTCTGAGCCAAATAGCCAACTCTCTAGGGGATAGGAAGAAAGGTGAATTGCCTAGTCAGCCAGTACCTAACCCTAGTAGGCAACAGAATCAAGGGCCGAGAGGCCAGTTTCAGATTGATTCTAATGGAAACCCTACCCATGAAGTCCAGATAATTACCACTTTACGGTCTGGCAAGCAAGTGGACAACAAGGTCCAACTTCCTGTACAAGAAAAAGAAGAAAAGCATGAACCAAACCCCACTCAGAAAAGGCACAAGAACAGGGAACACAAGGAATAGAGGAGAAACTAATAGAGACATACACACTCAAGGCTCCCTTTCCTAGTAGACTACAAGACTCAAAGAAAAAATCTCAGTACGATGAAATCATGGAAGTCTTTAAAAATGTCCAAATAAATTTACCCTTCCTAGATGCCATCAGACAGATCCCCTCCTATATAAAATTCTTAAAAGACCTAACCACGGTGAAAAAGAAAACCAGTATTCCTAGGCAAGCTGTGATGGCGGCACAAGCCTCATCTCTTATTCAACAACAGATTGCCCCAAAATACAAGGATCCTGGTTGCCCCACTGTTAAAATTAAAATAGGAGAAACCACCATTCGGAGAGCCCTATTAGACTTAGGAGCAAGTGTAAACCTATTACCCTATTCTGTCTACACCGAACTAGGTTTGGAGGAATTAAAGCCCACAAACATTACCTTGTCATTAGCAGATAGGACTGTGAAGTATCCCAAAGGAATTGTGGAGGATGTGATTGTAAAAGTTAATAAATTCTACTACCCTGTGGATTTTGTAGTCCTTGAAACTGAACCAGTAAAAAATCCAGAAAGTCGCATCTCGATGATCCTAGGTAGACCATTTTTGGCCACTTCAAATGCTGTGATTAGTTGCCGAAATGGAATAATGACTCTAGCCTTTAGGAACATGACTGTCCAGTTCAATATTTTTCATAGTAGTAGTCCGTCAACTGAGATGGACGATTTGGAAGAAATTCACATGATTGAGAATATAATTAGCAGTTCTTTTGAAGAGTCGAGTTATTCTGACCCATTAGAAAGATGTTTGGCTAATTTTGGTCAAGATTGTGAGTCAAGTCAAGAGGTTAATGCATTGTTAGATTCCATTCCTGTGATGGATACTAGCAAATGGGCCACCAAGTTTGAATCATTGCCTATTTCGAAATCTCAGCTAGTGCCATCCAATGTCAAACCTCCACAACTAGAACTTAAAGATCTTTTCGAAAACTTAAAGTATGCATTTCTTGGAGAAAACAAGACCTTACCTTTTATAATTGCATCAAATCTGACTAAAGAACAAGAAGAGAAGCTGTTAAGTATCCTTCGGAAGAATCAGGAAGCTATCGGTTAGTCTATAGCTGATATTAAGGGGATTAGTCCTACTGTGGTCCAACATAAAATCCATCTAGAAGAAGATGCAAAAATCTCTAGAGAACCACAAATGCGACTTAATCCAATCATGAAGGACGTAGTTCGAGCCGAGGTCATCAAGCTTTTAGATGCAGGAATTATATATCCTATTTCTGATAGTCAGTGGGTAAGCCCAGTTCAAGTCGTACCTAAAAAGTCTGGCATCACTGTGGTGAAAAATGATCACAATGAGTTAGTTCCTACTCGAGTCCAAACGGGATGGCGAGTATGCATCGACTATAGGAAGCTTAATGCCATGACTAGGAAAGACCATTTTTCTCTACCCTTCATCGATCAATGCTAGAACGGCTAGCTGGCCACTCCCATTACTGTTTCCTCGATGGTTATTCTGGATATAACCAAGTCCCTATCGCACGTGAGGATCAAGAGAAAACCTTATTCACCTGTCCTTATGGCACTTTTGCCTATCGTCGCATGCCTTTTGGGCTATGCAATGCACTAGCTACATTCCAATGGTGTATGATGAGCATTTTCTCCGACATGGTGGAGAAATTTTTAGAAGTTTTTATGGATGACTTTTCTGTATTCGGATCCAATTTTGATGAATGTCTGCACCACTTGACACTTGTTGTAGAACACTGTAAAGAGAAAAACTTAGTTCTTAACTGGGAGAAGTGTCATTTCATGGTAGAATCAGGTATTGTTTTAGGACACATTGTGTCACAAAGGGGAATTGAGGTGGATAAGGCCAAAGTAGAATTAATTGCTAAATTGCCACCTCCCAAAACTGTTAGAAAAGTCAGATCCTTTTTAGGGCATGCGGGTTTTTACCGCCGCTTTATCAAGAATTTCAGTAAATTGTCGAAACCCTTATGTGATTTGTTGGCGAAAGATGCTACTTTTAATTTTTCGCCAATTTGTATAACTGCTTTCGAAAGACTAAAGTCTGAACTAACCTCAGCACCCATCATAAGGTCCCCTGATTGGAATCTGCCATTTGAAATCATGTGTGATGCATCTGATTATGCAATATATGTCGTCTTAGGACAGCGAGTAGAGAAGCTTCCCCATGTTATTCATTATGCGAGCAAAACTCTGAATGACGCCCAACTCAACTATTCCACCACTAAAAAAGAATTATTGGCAGTTGTTTTTGCTCTAGATAAATTTCGTCCCTATCTGATAGGATCCAAGGTCCTCATTTATTCTGATTATGCCGCCCTTAAGTACCTTCTCACAAAGAAGGATGCCAAGGCAATACTCATTCGTTGGATCCTATTGCTTCAAGAATTTGATCTTGAAATACGAGATAAAAAGGGATCTGAAAATGTTGTAGCTGACCACTTGTCCAGATTAATTGTTGAATCATCTGGAGAATCCATGCCTGTGTCCGAGACCTTCCCTGATGAACAATTAATGATGATTTCCCATACCAATGTTCCATGGTATGCTGATGTAGTCAACTATCTAGTTACTGAACGAATGCCCAGTTCATGGACCAAACAAGAGAAATTTCGCTTCCTAGCTCGTGTAAAGTGGTATTTTTGGGATGAACCATACCTATTTAAATATTGCCCTGATCAGATCATCCGACGGTGTATCCCTGAATACGAACAAAGGAAAGTCCTTTCCTTTTGTCATGACCACGCTTGTGGTGGTCATTTCAGTGGTAAAAAGACGGCTGCAAAGGTTTTGCAGTGCGGATTCTATTGGCCCACACTATTTTATGACTCACATGAGTATTGCAAATTATGTGACCGATGTCAAAGACTAGAAAAAATTTCAAGAAAAAATGAGATGCCCCTGAACCCAATCTTAATTGTAGAAATCTTTGATGATTGGGGTATTGATTTTATGGGTCCTTTTTCATGTCATTTGGGCACCAGTACATACTCCTAGCTGTTGACTATGTGTCCAAGTGGATTGAGGCTGTCGCATGTAAGACCAATGATCATAAAGTAGTGATCAAGTTTCTTAAGGAGTCTGTCTTCGCTCGCTTTGGCACCCCTCGTGCTATCATTAGTGATGGGGGGACACATTTTTGCAATAGAATTTTTAAAGCCCTTGCTAGGAAGTACAACATCACCCACAAGGTCGGTACACCATATCATCCACAAACGAGTGGACAAGTTGAGATTTCCAATAGAGAAATCAAGACCATCCTTGAGAAAACTGTCAATCCATCTCGAAAGGATTGGTCCCTTAGGTTAACAGATGCATTGTGGGCATATCGTACGGCCTACAAAACACCAATTGGAATGTCCTCATATAGGATTGTCTATGGCAAGGCTTGCCATTTACCTGTCGAGTTAGAACACAAGGCCTATTGGGCAATCAAACGCTTAAATTTCGATCTCGACAAGGCAGGAGAACATAGAAAGCTTCAGCTCGACGAGCTTGAAGAAATTAGGAACGATGCTTACGAGTGTGTTAAGAAGTACAAGGATCGCATGAAAGTCATGCATGATAAAATGATTACTCGTAAAGAGTTTCACCAAGGATAAAAAGTTCTTTTATATAATTCTCGATTACATCTATTCCCTGAAAAACTTAAATCTTGCTGGACTGGCCCATACACGGTAGAGAAAGTGCATCCGCATGGTGCGGTAGTAATATGCAATACTAAGGGTGGTAGGTCGTTTCAAGTCAATGGACATCGTCTAAAACCATACCTTGAGTATCTGAGTCCAGAAGTCGAGGAGACACTTCTGATCGACCCTATCTATTATGAGTGAATCTACATTTTGTCTGATTGAAGACATAAAACTTAGCACTCTTGGAAGGCAACCCAACATAGAGATATTATTAAAAAAATAAAAATAAAAATAATATAATATAATATAATATAATATAATTAAAAATATATATATATATAAAAAGTTACTAACATGCAGGTTTGGGGGTATTTTCTCCAATCTTCAAGTTCTTAGCCATATCAAGGTCCAAAATCAGGTAATGTCTCCTCTATCCTATTACTATTTTAATTTTCTCAACATTGAGGACAATACTAAATTTAGGTATGGGGTTGAGAATATTTTTGATTTTTGTGCCTAAAAAGATTTCAAAAAAAAGGGAGGATTTCAAATTTTTAACTCAAAAAGAAAGGGGATTTCAAATTTTTAACTCAAACTCTAATCTTTTTGGCTGTACAAACTAGGAATTGCTTTGACAATAGCTTTGTGTTAAGAAATATGATAGCAGTTCTAGCTTGAGTTTTCGTCCCACCTATCTTCTGCTAACATGATACAAGATGATTTAGCACCTACACGTAAGCACATGAATAGTGGGGTATGTATACTTGCAACTAATATGAATACTTTTAATCTTCAGGATAATTTAAAGTTATATGTGTGATGAACACCATAAAAAAAAAAGAGAAAAAAAAAGAAAAAAGAGATAAAATAAAATAAAATAATGAGTTTATTTTAAGTCTTCTCACTGAGTAACCGGGCCTCTTGCCTGGCAAGCAGCGAGTGTTCGCGTAAAAAGGTGAGGATGATTGAGATTAAACTCTGAGTAACTAATTTGGCCTTGAAGCCTAGTTAACTTGAGTTATTAAGCCTGTTAGGGTGTCTCTACACCTAGTGCCCTAAGCCATCTGGATCGGAAGTCATTGGCCTAACACTCGCTACATGGGTCAGCTAGAAAGCTTAATAAGGCTAGATATTGCACAAGTCATTCTTCTTAGCATTCAGTCTGATAAAAAAATAAATAAATAAATAAATAAATAAATAAATATGGGGTGTTCATTACCATTTAACTCTAGAAAGTCTTGAAAATTAGAGTGATCATGTGAAAGTAAGTGAAAGCCACTCATTTATATGATACTATCTTGCACCTCACTACATTCTTGACTTGTTAGCAGATAGATGGGGAGTAATGGAACTTGAGTTAGAGTCTGCTTAAATATGATAACAATAAGTCTTTATTGTCCTTGCAATTCTAAGTTCATACAATAATACTTGTTCAAATTTTGAGTTGAACATTAGAAATCCCTGACTAATGAAGTTTGTGGGTAACTTCACTGCAAACCCTCACGAGACAACACTCGTCCACTAGGATAACCTAGAGGTTTAAAGGCTTGTTGCACGTGCTAAGTGCAATCGTGATTCCCTACGAAAATGGGTACATATTTTAGTTTTGTGTATATATATAAAAAAAAAGAAGAGTCATAAGTTAGACTACATCATTTTGTGCCCTCATTCTATCGTTTGCTTGTTAATTGCTAGAGACTAGCAATAAGCTAGTTTGGGGGTGTGATGAGAGCACAAAAGTGCGACCTACGTGTCACTAAAATTAGTGTTATTGCTAACGGATAATGATAAATTCACTGGATTAATATTATATTTGGGTTTGACACAGATTATCATAAATTAGAGATAAAATGCACATTAAGTACAAATTTGACTTCAGAAGAATCCCTTCCCAGATCCGACCCGGTTGAAGGTCGGGTCGGGTCGGGTCCGAGTCGGGTTTGGGTCCGAATCGGATCAAATTTTTCTGTGCTTTTGGAAAAGAATTTCGGGCAAATCTAATTTGGCCATATCATAACTATGAGGTGCTGGGTGACCCATGACTTGAAAGACTTGCAATTGACCTCCAGTCAGAACAGATGACCCGTGACGAACTAAGTCCATCCGTCTACAAGCCAAATTTCATATCATATTATTTTTTTTATCTATATGACTAATTGGACGGAACTTGGTGTCTCCCAGCTCCCGATTGCATCACTGCCCTCTCCTTCCTCCCGAGATCCAGCCAACCGTTGAGGTCCCAGATTCACGCCCGTGATCCGGCTTCATCCCCTCTTCTGCAATCACCGGCGATCCCAGCTCTTCTCCCGTCGCTGCCAGCTCTCCCGTGCCAGCCAGCATCTTCCCCGGATATCTCTTGCCATCAAGGAGCCACTTCCGTGATCCCTCCCAGCGAAGCCGCAACAACCCAGCCCCTCTTCCATGATTTCCTCCCGTCGATCAAGCTCCCATTTCTTCCGCCCGTGATGCAGCACCGGATCCGCGTTGCCACCTTCCGCTTCAGCTCCCAGCATCAAATCCCCCCTCCCAGCAAGGCAATCCCAGCGACCCCGTGATCCACGGCTCCTCCCAGCAAAGATCCCGGATGACTCCCCTCTTCCGTGATCCTAGCAACGCCCGACTCACAGCCATCCGCGCCTTCCGCATCAAGCATTCCGGCGATCCTGCATCCGTGGCCTAAAGAAGCAAGACCGCGCCTCCCTTCCGCGATCCGCCCAACCGATCCCGCTGATCCCGCCTCTACCACATCTCCAAAGGCCTATAAAAAGAGGGGAGGAGAAGCAAAGAGGGGGGGAGAGCTCGGGTTGGGGTTGGAGGCTAAGAAACAGAGGAGCTTAGAGAGGTGAGCTCGGTGGGAGAGAAGAAAGAAAGAAGAAACAGAGCATTGCTCTGTTCTTTTGGAGAAGAAAGAAAGAAAAAAAAACAGTATTTTATGTTGTTCCACCGTGGGAGAGAAAGGGAGAAGTTTTCTTTTTGATTTTTGTTATTTCTTTCCTTTATTTTATTTGCAGAAGAAAGGCAGCATCAAGCCACCAATTTTCATTTCTACCTTTGTAATCAATTTATTTTTATCAAATCTATCATTTCTTTTCCATGCAATCCTTGTTCTGGGTTCAAGTTAATTTTTTTTTTTATGCAATCTTTTAATTTTTCTTTCATGCAAAATATGAAACTTTCTTTCATGCAATTTATGTTCCAGGTTTCAATCTTCTTAGCACTGTTTTCATCCATTTTAATTTATGCCAAAACTCTTCTTTGATTAATTAAATAAATACTTTTCGAATCTGAGTACCTTTCTTTTAGTTAGTTTCAATTAGAAAATCATGTCAACATCCCCGACATAATGTTTTTCTTTTGTTATTCAAAAATCGCATTTGAATCCGAGTGAACATTTTTATTTTTAAGCAACTCCAATCGCCTCCCTGTGGATCGACCTCTTACAACCACTATTCTTCGAGTAGAAAAGGTAAGAGTAGAATTAAATTAAACTTTGTTTGTCGGTTCTAACAACGATCTGTTTAGCGTATTTTTAAGTAAACAGGAATTGGACAACATGGACGTAGGAGCAAGGGTTGGCTCCGAACCACTATAAAATCTTCTTGTGTTTGCATTGGCTATTTGTCTCTTCCAATCTCCTCATCAAGAAGCTTAATTAACTTGCTTGCATTAGATTTAATTATTTACTAATCAAGTTTTTTAATTGGTCGAGAATTAATCCAAACCCAATTCATCCCCCCTCTTGGGTTGTCTCTTTGGGCAACAAGTAGTATCAGAGCCGGAGCTCTTATATTAAAAGAGTAAAAGATCCAAATGACAACCCCTTTTGGATCTTCTCTTAGTGAGGGGCAATCCACCAATAGGCCTCCATTCTTCAATGGAACTAACTACACCTATTGGAAGGCTAGAATGAGGATATTTATCCAAGCCCAAGACTATGATGTTTGGAGCATCATAGTTAATGGACCACATATTTCTTCTATCTATGTAGATAACATTACTATACCCAAGCTTGAAAAAGATTGGGATGATAGTGATATAAGAAAGGCACAACTAAATGCCAAAGCAATGAATGTACTTTTTTGTACCTTAGACCATAATGAATTCAATAGAATCTCTACTTGCAATTCTGCAAAAGAAATATGGGATAGACTTGAAGTGACCCACGAGGGCACGAATCAAGTCAAGAAATCTAAAATAAACATGCTAGTTCATAAGTATGAACTATTTAAAATGGAATCTAATGAAACCATCACTTACATGTTTACTAGATTCACTGATATTGTCAACGGCTTAAAAAGCCTTGGCAAAAGTTATACTAACAGTGACCTAGTTAGAAAAATTCTTCGATCTTTACCAAGGTCATGGGAAGCCAAGGTAACGGCGATCCAAGAAGCTAAAGACTTGAACAAGCTGCCACTCGAGGAGCTTCTTAGATCTTTGATGACACATGAGCTCACAATAAAACAACACAGTGAAGAAGAGTCCTCCCACAAGAAAAAAGTAATTGCCCTTAAGTCTACTTCTTCTAACAAGGATCCCTCTTGCAGTAGCAGCAGTGAAGAAGAAGACAATGAGGGAGATGAAGATGAGGCTCTTCTCGTACGAAAGTTCAGAAGATTCATCAACCGGAAGAAGTTCTTTCATTAGAAGAGAGGTTCCTCAAGTTCCTACAACAAGGATAAAGGTAAGAAAAGGAAAAGTGAGGGAATCAGATGCTATGAATGCAAGAAGCCGGAACATTTCAGAATCGACTGTCCCTTGCTGAAGAAGGACAGCAAATACAAGAAGAAGAAAGTTCTTGTCTTCACTTTAACAGACTCTGATCAATCATCATCATCATCGGATGAGGAACAAGAGAAAAAAGCAAATTTTTGTTTTATGACGAACGAAAATGAGGTAATATCTGAAACACATTTAGATTTTTTCTTTGATGAATTGTATGATGCTTTTAATAAACTAATGGATGAATATACGACAATAAACCTTAAAAATAAAGAATTAAAACTAACTAATCAATCTTACACTCATAAGTACGATAAATTAAGTAAGAACAAGGACTCTATCATCAAAGAAAACTTAGAACTTAAAACAAGCAACCAATTGCTAACTCAAAAAACTAATACTTTAATTAAAAATAACGAAAGACTAACTAAGGAAGTTTCAGAACTTAAAAATAGTAACCGAACTCTAAAAGATAATTTTACAAAAGATCTAAATTTACTAAAAACAGAAAAACTGAACTTAACAAAAGAACTTGAAAAATATAAACTTATAGTTGAGAAGTTTACCTTTAGTTCTGAAAAACTAGAAATGATTCTTAATAGTCAAAGAGCTATATTTAATAAAGCCGGTTTAGGGTATAAGCCTAACAACAAGCAAAAAATTTTTAAAAACTTTTTTGTAAAAGCCAGGCAAAGTAAAACCAAAAATGTAACTTGTTTTTGCTGTTGTAAAGTAGGACATATAGCAAATGTATGTAACCAAAAAAAAACTGAAGTTAAAAGAATGATTACAAAGATTTGGGTTCCAAAAGGAACCAACATTACTAACCTTGAAGGATCCAAGAAAACTTGGATACCTAAAACTGTATGATTTCCTTGTGTAGGAGTGTCTTGCAGCCAAGGTCAACAAACACTATTGGTACTTGGATAGTGGCTGCTCGAGACACATGATGGGTGACAAGGAGTAATTCTTCATCCTAGAGCCTAAAGAGGGAGGTGCGGTGATTTTTGGAGACAACAACCAAGGTCACATCATTGGTATAGGTAAAATACAAATCACCCCTTCAACCTTCGTTGATAATATACAGTTTGTAGATAGTCTTAAGCATAACTTACTTAGCGTTAGTCAATTATGTGATAGAGGTTTTGATGTTCTGTTTAAGCCATCTTTATGCATTATAACCAACTCAATTGACAATAGCTTAGTATTCAAAGGAATAAGACGTGGCAATGTTTATGTAGTAGATCTTGAAGATCTCGCCAAAAATAGTCGTTGCTTAGTAGCTAGTGATTCTAAAGTCAATGATGCAAGTTGGTTATGACACCGTAAATTAGGTCATGCAAGTATGGATACAATATCAAAATTAGTTAAAAGGGATTCTGTGATTGGTTTGCTAAAGCTAAAATTTGAGAAAAACAAAATTTGTGAAGCATGTCAATATGGCAAACAATCTAAAAGTTTCTTTAAATCCATAAATTATGTCTCTACTACTAGACCCCTTGAACTACTTCATATGGATCTTTTTGGACCAACTAGAACCACAAGCCTTGGTGGAAACAAGTATGGCCTTGTCATTGTAGATGATTTTTCTAGATACACATGGGTCATATTTTTAGCTCATAAAGATGAAGCATTTTCAGTATTTAAGAAATTTCATAAGGAAGTAACTAACTCAAGAAATGCTTTAGTTATAGCTATTAGGAGTGATCATAGAACGGAATTTGAAAATCATCTATTTGATGAATTCTGTAGTAAAAAGAGAATAACTCACAATTTCTCTGCACCTAGGATACCACAACAAAATAGAGTTGTGGAAAGAAAGAATAGAACCCTAGAGAAAATGGCTAGAACCATGTTGTGTGAAAGTAACCTCCCAAAGTATTTTTGGAGAAAATCCATTAACACATCATGTCATATATTAAATAGAGTTATATTAAGATCAATTATAAAGAAAACATCTTACGAACTTTGGAGAGATAGAAAGCCCAAAATAAACAACTTTCATGTGTTTGGATGTAGGTGTTTCATTCATAATAATGGCAAAGATAACTTAGGTAAATTTGATTCCAAATCTGATGAAGATATCTTTTTGGGATATTCTACATCAAGTAAGGCATATAGAGTCTTCAACAAAAGAACCCTTGTAATTGAAGAATCCATCCATGTTGTTTTTGATGAGTCTAATGATGCTTTCTCCAGCAAGAGAGTAGTATTTGATGATGATGCAGGAATAATTGAAGAAAAGATGGATCACATGACTCTATAAGAGGATGAACCCAAACAAGTTGAAGAAACTACAACAAGCCAAGATGTAATTGCCGAACATGGGCTTACAAAGGCTTGGAGGTATGCTCACGGTCACCCTAAAGAATTAATCTTAAATGATCCATCTCAACCTGTTAGTACTAAAGCCTCTCTTAGAAACTTAAATAATCATCTTGCATTTGTTTCACATTTAGAACCTAAAAATATTGAAGCAGCTAAAAGTGATGTAAATTGGATAAATGCATGTAAGAGGAACTTAACCAATTTACAGGAAATAAAGTATGGAACTTAGTTGAAAGACCCACTGAATACTCAATAATAGGAACTAAATAGATATACAAAAATAAATTTGATGAAAATGGAGTTGTGATTAGGAACAAGGCTAGACTAGTAGCAAAGGGCTATAATCAAGAAGAAGGTATAGACTTTGATGAGACTTTTGCTCCTGTAGCTAGACTTGAGGCAATTAGATTGTTACTAGCATTTGCATGTAATAAAGATTTCAAATTATTCCAAATAGATGTAAAAAGTGCCTTCTTGAATGGGTATATTATGAGGAGGTTTATATAGAACAACCTCCTTGTTTTGAGAATCATCAATACCCCAATCATGTTTATCAACTAAATAAAATACTTTATGGTCTAAAACAAGCCCCTAGAGCATGGTATGAAAGACTTAGCAAATTTCTACTAGACCATAAATTTTCTAGAGGAAATGTTGATACAACTCTATTTTTGAAAAAGGAAAACAAAAATATGTTAGTAGTGCAGATTTATGTAGATGATATTATTTTCGGTGCTACTAACAATCGCCTTTGCGAAGAGTTTGCTGAATTAATGCAGAGTGAATTTGAGATGAGCATGATGAAAGAATTGAACTACTTCCTCGGACTTCAAATCAAACAATCCAAGAAAGGGATTTTCATCAATCAAGCTAAATACATCAAGAAAATGCTAAAGAAGTTTGATATGGATGGAAACAAGTCAATTGGCACTCCCATGAGCTCATCATGCAAACTAGACAAAGATGAATCAGGTAAATCAGTAGATCAAAAGCTGTATAGAGGTATGATAGGATCTTTATTATATCTTGCAGCAAGTAGACCTGATATCATGTTTAGTGTATGCATGTGTGCTAGATATCAATCTAATCCTAAGAAATCACACCTAATTGCAGTTAAGAGAATTTTTAAATATCTCATAGGAACAAAAAACATAGGTCTTTGCTACTCTAAAGAATCAAGCATAAACTTAATAGGGTACACTGATTCAGACTTCGCTGGTTGTAAACTTGATAGAAAAAGCACCAGCGGGTCTTGTCAATTTTTAGGAGAAAACCTAATTTCATGGTTTAGCAAGAAACAAAACTCGATTGCACTATCTACGGCTGAAGCCGAATATGTTGCTGCCGGAAGTTGTTGTGCTCAAATTTTATGGATCAAGCAACAACTTGAAGATTATGGCATTAAACAAAATAAGATTTCCATAAATTGTGATAATACAAGTGCCATAAATCTAACTAAAAATCCAATTCAACACTCAAGAACTAAACATATTGAGCATAAGAGATCATGTGTTAAATGGTGATGTGATGCTTGAATTTGTTTGCACTGATGATCAACTTTGTTGCCCAAGGTGACAACCCAAGAGGGGGGGTGAATTGGGTTTTCTAAAAATTATGTTCCCTAATTTTTACTTTGAATTGAATGTAGCGGAATGATAAGATGTTATTTACTTAAGCTCTAGGCAATTACAAGTAAAGTAGTGAAAAATTAAACTAGAGCAATTATACTATGGCTTTAGGGTGCAATTGATCTAAAATTAACTTATAGTTGTATGATCAATTTTAATCTATGTGTATGATAAGAATGGAGAGGAAGCTAAGCAAATTCTAAACAATCACTTATAACTCTATAGAAAACAAAGCTAGAGATATTACATAATCAAGTACGAATGTAAGGCATGAAATACACGAGATAAGTCATCACAAACACAAAGATGTATAGTGGTTCGGTGCACCCCAGCACCTGCTCTGATACCACATAACATATTATTTGCCGAGGGACTTTCCATAAACAGACCTCCACTGTTTGATGGAACTTACTATATTCAAAGGAAAGCTAGAATGAAAATTTTTGTTCAATCACAAAACTATACAATATGGAATATCATTATAAATGGCCCTCACACACTCTCTCAAGCTGTTAATGAAAAAGACCTAGCACAATTAAATGCTAATGCTATGAACATATTATATTGTGCTATTCATGAAACGAAATTTAATGAAATTTCTGCATGCTTATCTGCTAAGGAGATTTGGGATACTTTAAAAAATATTTATGATAAATCTCAGATTAGCTCACATATGCTTCAATTGCATACTAACAATGAGACTGCAGAATCTTCCACATTAGCCGAGTCGACTCCCAGTTTGTCCGAGTCGACTCCTAGAGAAGAACAGTCTGAAAGGCAGAGACTCAGTCTTGAAGATCCTGTGAACGAGTCGACTCCAAGTATTTCAGAGTCGACTCCCAAGTTAGCCGAGTCGACTCGAACAAGGCCCGAGTCGACTCCGAGGCAGAACAGTTCAAAAGACAGAGAATCATCCTTTAGGCCTCCGAGAACGAGACGTCTCCCGAAGATCTCGAGTCGACTCTCAAGTCAGTCGAGTCGACTCCAAGTAAACCCGAGTCGACTCGAGGAAGAAAAAAACAACAGAAAAATTCAAAAGCTTCCTAAAGACAAAGAAGAAAAGAAAGCAAGAAGAAAGGAAGAAAGAGATAAAAAGAAAGAAAATCTTGACTAAAGAAGAGTCAAGCAAGAAATTGAAAGCTAGAAGCAACAATGAACTACAAGAGGTAACTAACTTATGTTTTATGGCACTAGAAGATAAAGTAGAATCTGAATCTAATTTTACACCAAATAAATTTCATGAAGAATATTCTTATGATGAACTATTAAATGCTTTTCATGATTTGTATGGTGAATGTAGAAAATTAGCTATCAAAAATAAAAAACATAAAAAGCTAAATCTCGAAATCTCAAAAGAAAGAAATTCTATTGCTGAAATATATGACAAACTAAATTCTGAAAATGAAAGCTTAAGGTTAAATTCAGAACAATTGATTCAGAAAAATCAGAATTTAATTAAAGAAAATCAAAACTTAAGTGAAGAAATTAACCAATTGAAGTCTTTTATTAACAAATTTACTGTAAGTTCAGAAAGATTAAAAATGATGTTTGAAAGCCAACATGCTGATTTTGATAAATCAAAATTTGGCTTAACTCCTTCACTTAGCAATGAATCCCTAAAGAAAAAGGTTTTAAATTCGTCAAGCAAATCATCAAAAAGGATAACGTATTTCAAACATCAAAAGAATGGACATAACAACCTTACCTATAGTTCTAGTACAATTAAATCAAATGGTAAAGTTATTACTATTAAACAGATTTGGATTCCAAAAGGAACCATATGTCCTAACTCTCAAGGACCCAAGCAAGCTTGGGTACCCAAAATGAAAATATGAGGATGTAGATGAAGGTGTGCCAAGATACCCATGAAACAAATAGAACTTTCATACAAATGGGTGTTCTAGACACACGTTAAAGAGTGAAACTTAAAATATAATTAAGAAAAGTAATTAAAATAGAAGAAATGAATTCACGTCCTTCATCTTTCTATACTTTTCTATATTGAGGGATACTTTGTTAATGATTAATCAATTTCCTTAAATTATCTTTTTGAGTCCTCTATATGCTTGATTGAGAGTTCTTATCCAAGGCATTATCTTCTATTGATCATAGACATAAGAATATGTACTTAATATGCTCTTAAAAAATTATGCATTATAAATACTAATATTAAAGAATTTTTTTTTAGCATATAAAATTAACTTATGCTAGTATGGACTTAATTTCAAAAGACTTTGTCATTGGTTTACTTAGACTATCTTCTGCAAGGTCAAAGTTTGCTATGTATATTAACTAAGGAAATAAACAAAAACCAATTTCTAAATCTAAAGATGTTGTTTCCAACACTAAGTTTTCAAAAGCTTACATTGGCTTTGTTCTTGGCACTTAAATTGAAATATTTTCTGCATTGGCACAAACTCACAAAAAGGGATCAAATGAAAAAGGTTTGCAAACTATGAAAGTAAAAGAAGTATCATGGCATAGTTTTGAAAACCAATTTCTTATTAAGTTGTGCACAGAAAATAATATTGAATACAATTGTTTCTGCACCAAGAACACCATAAGTAAAATAGGATTAATAGAATCCTTGAAGAAATAAAAAAGGCAATGTTGTATGATCGTCATCTACTTAAATGATTTTTTTTAAAAGCTATCATCATTGCTTGTCATATATATGGTTTCTATTAGATCTATTTTTGATGAAAACTCCATTTGATCTTCTGAAAAATAGAAAATGATCTATTGCATATCTTTCATATTTTTCAGTAGTTTATGCTATGCTTGATATGGTCTTTTGAAGATAATGTCAAATCTGATAAAGATATTTCTATCCTTAGATATCATTCATCAAGCAATGCATATAGAACATTAAATGAAAAGATTCGAGTTGTAGAAATATCAATTCATTTTATTCTTTATGAGACTAATGATTTATTATCAAGATACTAAAATTAAATTATATATGTATATGGTTAATCTTTTACATATAACAATCTGAAAACTTGTTAATAATTAGAACCAAATTGAGTTTTTCAGAAATGCACTTAGTGAAGAAAAATTGATGACTACTAAAAGACTAAATCAATAAAAGATGAAATAGATCTTGATGAAACTCTTGCATGATTAGAAGTAAAGATCACCATTATCATTTGCTTGCTTTATGAGCTTTATATTTTGTCAAATGAATGTGTAGAATGCACTCCTATATGGTTATTTCATTAAAAAAGGATCTATGTAAAATAACCACCTTATTTGAAAACACTCATTACAAATATGATAAAGCAATATATGATTTGGAACAAGCATCAAAAGCATGATATAAAAGCTTGAGTAACTTTTTGATAAAAAATAATAAATCTATACATTAAAAAGAAGAATTTGTGATATCTTGCTTGCTCAAAGCATACATTGATGGCATCCTTTTTGGTTCTACTAATGAAGATTTATATGGAGATTTTACTAAGCTCATGCAAAGTGAGTTTGAAATATGTATAATGAATGAATTAACATTTTTTCTTGAACTCCAAATTAAGACAAACAAAAAAGGGGATCTTCATTGACCAAAGTTAGTCCACAAGAAAACTCTTATAGAAGATTGGCATGAAGAAGGTATGTCTATGACCCCATCTTGTAGAATTTAAAAAGGATGAGCAAAGTAGATCTATTGTTTTAAAGCTGCATTGAAGCATGATAGAATAAGTATTTTATCATACAGCTAGTAGACCAGATTGTATGCTCATTATGTGCCCTTGTGCAAGACTTCAATCTAACTTTAATAAATCATATTTTATTGATAACAAATAAATCATAATCTGAATTTTGATAGAAACAACTGTTTAAGATAAGTTGATTAAAACTTAGCTAGCGTGTCTTATTGATAATTATCTTAAGCAAATAAAATCTAAACTAAATTGATTTTGAAAATAAGAAATTGATTTGACCTTGATGAATCTTTCTATTGCCTCACATGCTTGTCCTTGAACCATCTTGGTTAATGAAACTATCTCTTTAGTTCAAGTGATATGTGCTTGCTTATATTTAGGCAATCTCTTGAGTAAAGTGACTCAATATTCAACTATTGTCATATCTTATATTAAGTCATCTAGTTAAAAATATGTTGGATGAATGGTTTGTATCTTGAAGAAACTAATGACTTTCTTTCAAGAAAGAAAAAAAGTTTGTTAATAATGCAGGATCCTTGAGCAAGAAAATGAGAGATTTCAACTTGAAGGACACCTCCACATAAGATACAATAAACATTCACATGCAAACAAGAGAGAGGACCTTCTTCAGCCAAAAGTTCACACATAAGAAATCTAGTTTGACTTGAAGAATATAGAATGAATAGGTAATTTTAGATACCTCTCTCATAAATTAGCTGAGCAAAATCAATAACTTAAATCTTATTGTGGCATGGTTAAAATCTTTAATTATTAATTTCTTGATATCATGTCTATATATGTATTAATTGACTTATACTTTTAGAAATTGATTCATAGTTTGCTCAAACTAAAATGTTCCTTTGCCTATATCATAACCATGAAATGCACAAGTATATGCTTAAAATGCTGATTTAAATTGACTTGTGAGAAGCTATGAATTCTTGAGCATAATGAAAATGTTGTTTGCATGATATACATCTATATGATACATAAGATTATTTCTTTATTTTGCTCTTTTATGTAAATTACTTGAGAATAACAAAAAGAGAGAGAGATAAAGAAAAGAAAATGGATATTATTCAAGAGAAGTAAAATCTAAGTGAAGGCAAATACTCCAATCTTAAGAAAAAGCAAAACAAGCATAATATATTCGGCACATTTGTGAGACTTGTGTGAGCATTCTTTTGAAAGGGATATCCGTAATTAATTCCACTTAAACAGGGAGAGCTTGAAGTAAACATTTTAACCTTTCTATATTGCTCATCATAGGAATGGTGCCAATGGGGAGGCTAGTGGTACTACCCGGCACTATTTGACCCAACTATTCGGTGTAGGGTATATTAGGGACGGCACAAGAGGGAGGCTAGTGGTAGTACCTCGTGCCCCTTCCAACTCCACCGGATAGGGAGCAAATAGAGTATAAAGCATAAGAAAGTAAAAATGAAAGACAAAGTAAATGAAAGTATATAAGAAGAATCAAGTCAAATTTTTAATCACTTGAAAACATACTTTAAGGATGAAATCAGTGCAAGATTATATTTAAATAGGAGGAGTTTATTTGAAAAGAATTGATTTTGATCATTAACATGCTTGTTCTTAATATTTTAATGCATGACTTAACGCATAATATATTTTGCATGTGGCATGATGTTTTGAATTATGGGTTCTCAATATTTTGTAATGCTCCATACTTGGATAATTTGATTGAATATTTGAAATACTATATGAAGTTATTTTATGGTATTATTGAAAAGAAATTTTAGATTTGTCGTTCACAATCATCTTTGAAATCTGAAAGTTGAATAAATTTGTAAAAAGGAGAAGAGAAGTATATCTCTATTTAGGCAAAATGAATTGATTTTGTTTTATCTTTCAACTTGCCTAACTTTGGTATATAATGTTCTAATTCATACCAAAACTCAACATAAATACAAATATTCTGAATATGCTCTTATATGTTTAAAATATGTGTTTTCAATCGTAATGATTTAAAATGAGCTACAATATGGAAGATACATATCTCAAATTATGATTTTGAAAGCCTCTATTGAAAATCTTTATAAAATTCAGAATCTGATTTTGTATAAAAGCTTAAACTCAATATGATTTTTAAATAAAAACTACAGTTTAAGAAAAATAGAATAATTCTGATGCCTTGATTGTTTGCCCCGATACGCATCTGAAATATATCATTTCTTATCTTTAAAGTGTACTAATATTGGTCTAAATGATGTGTCTTTCGATGATCTTGATTGCAAACAAATATTTTTAAATATATTATTTTATTTTGATATTGAAAAGATTTATTGTGCTTCATGTATACATTACTGAAAAACTATGATTAAGAAATTGAGTTCTATAAATATATATACCTCAATGATCATCTATATGTTTTTTCTCTCCTACATTCTTAAAGACTTCCATCAAAATATATATATTTTTTAAAAAAGAGTGAATGATTTTAAGTCTAGAAACATTTCAGCTCACTCAAATGATTCTTAAAAGAAAGAAAATGTAAATGCTTTTTAAAGAAATTAAGCTTCAAATGAATCATTTTCTGATTAATATTTCTACACATTTTCTCAAATATTTAGAGAAAGCATAACTTGTTCTTAAAGGATTAAAATGAGTGATTGCTATAAATTTTGAATAAATCTAGATCACTCTACATTCTTGATATCATAGAATTTCTATTTTTATTTACGCTTATCATTAAAATCTGAAATTTAACAAAAAGAAAAGAACGATTAAAGAAGAATGCATCTTTTGAGGGAGAGCTTTAGATATTCAATCTAAATGCAAAAGGCTACATCCATTTGATGAATATCTTGAATGTTTTATGGATTGATTTTGATGAACCTCCTTATATTGCGTGACTTGCTTTAGTTGCATAATAAGTTTATATCTTAAGATGAGTTCTATAAAGGTTGTCTTATCTCAAACCTTGAGTCTTATGAAAATATGCTGAAACTTATAGAAAATATATTTTCGAGATTGACAATTTTATTGAACATTATCTTCAAATTCTAAACTCTTAAATGGAACGATCAATTAAGGGGGAGAAAGAAAATTTTAGAAGGAAAGATCATATGGAACTTAATCGCATAAATCTATAACTAAAGGAGAGAGAAAGAATACTAAATGAAAAGTGATCCTAATACTCTCCAATATGTATCATCTGAAATTTAATCTGAAAATCTTTACGATACACCTTGAGGCTTGTTATTTGGTTAGTATATCTTATGCATCAATCATGAACCAGATTGCAATTCAAATAGTTGATCTTAAGAGCCTCTAATTTAATGAAAAAGGGGAAGAATAATGATTTTCTTGAGTATCTCTTAGAAAACCTATTTTTGGAATTCACTAATGAGTTCTTATTGGCTTGTTCTTTAGAACTTCAATTTCGTGCCAATCCATTATTATGTGTACCAAAATGTTCTTCTTTTTAAAGGAATAAAGTCTTTAAAAGAGCTTTAAAAGAATCTTCAAAGTCTTGAATTTTATGTATGCTCTAAGATATATCATAAATTGCATGAATTCATGTTTTGGTGTTTATGCCACAATATTTTTATATCATAAAAGAACTTTGCAATCATACTTAATATATTGCTCTTATACTCTGAAAATTAGTTAAATTGCTCTCATGTTGTTAAAATACTTAATATATTGGGCAAAAGATCTTAAATGAACAAGCTTTCATACTTATTATTGAAGAGAGGTTAGATTTCCATTCGTGCTTTCCTTGAATATCATTTGTGGTACTTCTTGAATTAACTTAAGAAAGATTCCACCTATACTTGATTTGAAAACTATCTTTGGAATCACATTCGATGTGTTCTCCTCTGAAATTATCTTAATTGGCTCTGGTCTATGCTCATTAATCTTTTTCTAACATTATTGCCTTGAGTTATATGATTCAGATTCTTGCAATAATTTGACATGCAAATCAGAGCACAATAAGAAAAAGAAATATTTGAGTATTCATATCTTTGTGCTTAATGTTTCACTATCTTTTTGATGTTGTCAAAAAGGGGGAGAAATATCTAAGTATATGCTCATAATGCTTTATGTGTTGATTATGTTAAGTTGATTAAATCTAAAGCATTATCATGAAGTATATTTTAAAGATATATATTTTCTACTTCAAACAACTTAGCTATGCATTACTTCTAAAATACATTATATTTTATATTGCATATACTCCAAGTTTTGTCATCATCAAAAAGGGGGAGACTGATGACCCAAAGATTGAATTAAAGATTGATTTTGATGATCACAAAACCTTGAAGTATAAATACTAATATTTGTGTTGCAAGAAGAAAGATAATTTGTTTTGCAAGGAACATAGCAAGTTGGAAAAATACAAGAAGGCCTCAAAAGCTCTCAAGAAAAGTTGGAAGAAAGCTACACTTTATTGGCTCAAGTTTCAAGTTCAAATGATTCAAGTTAGAGGAGCAAATTCAAAGAAAGATTCAAAAGAATAGTCCTCGAGTCGACTCCTGGAAGTTTAGAGTCGACTCTGGCACTCTGGAGTTTCAAGAAACAGTGCTCGAGTCGACTCCGATACTCTACGAGTCGACTCCGACTGAGAACAAACAAAAAGACAGAGAGTTGATTTTCAGCGCTACAGTGCTCGAGTCGACTCCTACTTCAGCGCTACAGTGCTCGAGTCGACTCCTACTTCAGCGCTACAGTGCGGAGTCGACTCCCAGCTACAGTGCCGACAGACTACTATTCACAAGTGACTCCTGTTTCAGCCGAGTCGATTCCTACATCAGCCGAGTCGACTCCAGCACGCTGGGAGGCATAACGGCTAGTTTTTTCTTGATTCCAACGGCTCTATTTTTGTCTCTAACGGCTAGATTTTTGTTTGCACTCCCTCTAAAGCTATAAAATCAAGAGGAGAGCTGGGAAGAAGGGATGGAAGTGGGAGAGAACATTTAGGGAAGAGATTTCAAAGAGATTACAAGGAAAATCTTCCAAAAGCACAAAAGGGCCATTCAAAGTAAAAGAGAGAGAAGAAGAACATCCAAGTGAATCCCAAAGCTTCCTCTCCAACTGTGTGCTGCCTCGGTGATCCTCTACTTCGTGCAAAATCAGAAGAGGGTCAAGTAAAGAAGAAGCCAAGTTTCTTCATCTACAAATTTGTTTGAGGGCTTCTTCTCTTTACTTTACTTGTTTATATTTGCTATATTTGCTTATTTGAGAAGCTTGTATTTGATTTAAACTCTTGTTCTAATATCTTGTAACTTGATTCAATCAAGGGATTGAATCAAGGGGTTAAGGTTTGTTGGTGAGCCAAAGAAAAAACCAACGTTGTAAGGTTGTGGTTGGTGAGCCTTTGGGAAAACCAACTGGGTTGATTGTGAACCCGGAAAACAATCGTTGTAAGGTTGTGGTTGGTGAGCCTTTGGAAAAACCAACTGGGTTTGATTGTGAACCCGGAAAAATAATCGGTTGGTTCTAGTCGGTGATCCTGTGAAAACCGACCGAGTTCGTTGTGATCTCGCAAAACAACAAGTTGGGTTGTGAGCTTGTAAAACAACCGGCTGTAATCTGAGAGATTATAGTGAAATTCCCAAGAGGTCTTGGGGAGTGGATGTAGGTGCTGGGGTGCACCGAACCACTATACATCTTTGTGTTTGTGATGACTTTTCTCGTGTATTTCATGCCTTACATTCGTACTTGATTATGTAATATCTCTAGCTTTGTTTTCTATAGAGTTATAAGTGATTGTTTAGAATTTGCTTAGCTTCCTCTCCATTCTTATCATACACATAGATTAAAATTGATCATACAACTATAAGTTAATTTTAGATCAATTGCACCCTAAAACCATAGTATAATTGCTCTAGCTTAATTTTCCACTACTTTACTTGTAATTGCCTAGAGCTTTTGAGGCCTTCTTGTATTTTTCCAACTTGCTATGTTCCTTGCAAAACAAATTATCTTTCTTCTTGCAACACAAACATTAGTATTTATACTTCAAGGTTTTGTGATCATCAAAATCAATCTTTAAATCAATCTTTGGGTCATCAAACTTGCTGACATCTTCACAAAACCCTTGAGTGAAGATCGATTTTGTATTCTTAGAAGAGGGTTAGGAGTGATTAATCCATTCTTGTGATACTCCCCTCTAATTCATTAATTTTTAATGATTAGCTTATGTTGGACATAGGATTTCTTGTCTATGGTCATCAAATCAGTCCTTAAGTCTTAAATATTTCTATATCTCTCTCTATTGGTACGGAATTAACTGAGTTTTTGATTATGTGCCAGAGTTCGAGTCGACTCGCGCATTTCAGGAGTCGACTCGCGGTCGAGTCGACTCGCGCCTTACTGGAGTCGACTCGAGGTTAGAAATCCGATTTTTAACCCTAATCGAAATGTTTATTCTTCACTTCTATTTTCGGCCGCCACTGTTCCAAAAATCTAGAGTCGTCTTCGACCTCGTCTCCGACCCATTTTAGGTCCTTTTCCTCGAGTTTTCTTCCATTTTTCTTGTCCTTCCTTCGGTTTTCAGGTCAAAATGCCTAGGAAATCCATTGTCACTCGCCGGAAGAGACCTCTTGCGTCGAGCGGCGCCGAGCGATGGTCCAAGGCGCGGAATGAACCCGTGAGGGCATCCTCTCCGATTTCTTCTCCGCCGAGGCCGATTCCCTCGCGTTCGTGCGCCGGGAGGGTAGTCTCTACCGGAAAGAAAGTCAACTTTGACTTTCTCTCTCGGGAAGGGTTCACCTTAGGGCATCATCTTAGGGCTCAGGGCTTAGAGTTCTTCTGTTCACTAGACCTTCTTATCTACCCAGGGTTAGTTAGAGAATTTTATGGCACTGTCGCACGAGGTAGCAGTGGTATCCAGGGGACCGTAGCGGGTGTGCCTATTTTCATCTCGGAGGACTTCATTGCTCGAATCCTCCATCTCTCCCGAGAGGGGATTTTTCCCACTCATCCCCATGATAGGACTGAGGCCCTTACGGCCATTTTAGAGAGCCCACCTCAATCACCTATAGAGGAGGTGTTTGCAAATCAGCTTTCAGCTGAAATGCGGCTTCTCCTAAGTATCATTTCTAGGACTCTCTTTCCCAAGACTGGTAGATTTGACTTCATATCTGAGAGAGACCTAGCGTTGATGTTCCATATTCTCCAAGACACACCCATCAACTTCCCCAAACTCATCTACAAATATATCTGTGAACCCCTAGATAAATCTAGGTTGAGTCTCCCATATGGTATGCTCTTCACACTCATCTTTAGAGAGTTAGAGGTCCCTATCCCTGAGAGAGAACCCACACGCTCCCTTAGGTTCACTGATCATATGGGTGAGGGAACTCTCCACAGAATGGGCTTCCATAAAGTAGAGGATGTCTGGATTAGGAAAACATCTTCATCCACACCATCTGACCCCACTACTCACCATTCACCTAGCCCTGACCATGACCAGAACCACTACATAGCTCCTCCCACTTTTCCTTCCATTTCTGGTCCTTCATTCCCATCTACTTCAGCTGGACCATCGACAGCTCCACCACCTCAGCAACCTTTAGAAGTCCGGATTAGCACTGAGCAGCTCCGGAAGATGAGACAGGAGATAGTGAGGGAGCTGAGAGATGATATATTGAGAGAGCTGCGAGGTCCACTGAGTGCTCCCTCCACTGACGTCGTTACCTCCTTAGCAGCAATGTCCAAGATGATAGCAGACCTTAAGAAGGAAATGTACAACATAAGGAGCCTAGTCCAAGGTCAATACTGGAGCCTGAGCGATATAAAGGATGACACGAGGAAGATGCGAGACAGCATCAGAGAAGAGCTGGCAAGCCAGAGTCAAGGTGCGGAAAGGCTTGCAAATGCCTTAATTTTCAAGCTGGACACTATTTAGGAGAGTGAGACCCAACTAACTGAGATACATTTTAGGGCCACCTCTGAGATCATCGCACAACTAGGGAATGTATCTGAGGGGATAAGCTTGGTCATGAAACATGCTAGACTGAGTACGGGAGCCACATCCTCAACTACTAAAAGATCCTAGTGTATTTTTGACTTTATGATGTATCGTCCATTGAGGACTTTTCTGATTTGTATTCACTTTTGTACTCAATCTTGACTTCAATACAATGAATAGAAATTTCATTTCAAAAACTGTGCAATTTGACTTGTTATCTCTTTCTGTGTTATGTGCCTTTTTTTGCTATGATGACAAAAAAGGGGAGAAAATATGATGTAAAGGGAATCACTAAACAAAAGAAAATTCAGAAAACTTAAACAAAATTGAATGCACATGTTGAGGGGGAGAATCTGAAATCTTAAGAAAGCAAATTCATTAAACACATATAAGCCAAATAATTGATTGCATGATCTGAAGGCTTATATAATTCCAAATGAAAGGGGGAGCTTTAATTTCAGGATTTACTGATTCATACCTTTCAATTTTGGATAAATTAAATGACTAGACATTTGAATTCATTTCAAAACTTTACTATAAATCACCTCTTGGTTGAGCAATTCACTTTACAAATACTCAATATTTTGTCATCATCAAAAAGGAGGAGATTGTGGAGTGATTGATTATACACCTATTTGATTTTGATGAGCTCAAAGCATTTGAGTATATTTAATGTTGTACTAATGAATTCAATCTAGTGTTTCAGGCGAATATATGTGAATTTATCTTTAAAAGCATTGAGCCTTGGTTCAAAGTATTTTGGCTAAGTGTTGAACTCAATTGAGCCAAAGTCTGAAGCTCGAGTCGACTCCGGAAGATTGCGAGTCGACTCTAAGTGTTTCAGAGGTTCTGGTACAAGATCGAGTCGACTCCGGTACACTACGAGTCGACTCCGACTGAGAACAGACAGAAAGATAGAAAGATGAATTTCAGACCCTGTCACCGAGTCAACTTCAGAAGGCTTCGAGTCGATGTCGATGCTTGCCGAGTCGACTCCCGACGGTTCCGAGTCGACTCCAAGAAGTAATAGACAGAAAGACAGAGAAGTGCTTTCTAGACCCTGTTACCGAGTCGACTCCAGAAGGATACGAGTCGACTCCTAATCATTCCAGAGTCGACTCTCAGAGGAAAGCGGACTGAAAGGCAGAAAACTAAACTCAGTGACCCTGTGAATGAGTCGACTCCGAGAATTCCAGAGTCGACCCTAACAAAGTGCGAGTCGACTCCGAGGCAGCTCAGATCAACAGACAGAGGATCGGTTTTTCGGGCTCTGAGAGCCGAGTCGACTCCAAGAAGATCCGAGTCGACTCGAGAGAGAAATGTAGAAAAATAGATCTCTGAAATCCTAAGAACGAGCCGTCTCCAAAATGCCGAGTCATCTCCAGATCTTGGCAAGTCGACTCCAAGGTTGGACCGAGTCGACTCCAGGTTGGGACGTCACTTTAATTCAAATCCTGAACAGTGGGCGAGTCGTCTCCAGTAAAGCATGAGTCGACTCCAGCAACAGCCGAGTCGACTCCAGATCGAGCGAGTCGACTCCAACCCCAACGGATACATTATTAGGAGGTGCAGACTGTGCAGAACGGCCACAAATCAATGTCTAACGGCTATTTTTCAAAAGGAACTGCTTAAATAGCCAGAGTAAACAGTAGTAGACAATAAGAGAGCTATTCCATTCAAGTAAAAAGGTATTTCCACCTACCAAGAGTTCTCAAGAGTAAATACAAGCAAAAGAAGGAAGAGGTGCATTCAACTCCATCCGACAAGCACTTCCTTCGCTTTCAAGGCTCTCCTACTGTCCTCAAATCTTCAGTACTTTCCAGAGGAGACCCAAAAATCGAGAAGTCCCTACTTTCCATTCCAAAATATGTTTGAGGGCTTCTAACCTTTACTTTGCATTTATTGTTTTCACTTCTGCTTGTTTAGAAGCTTTCTCTGTGAAATTCCAAACACTACTTTTCTTACTTGATTTAATCAGGGGATTGAACCAAGGGTTGTAAGGTTAGTTGGTGAGCCGAAGTTAAAACCAATGGTGTAAGGGTTTGATTGTGATTCCGGAAAAACAATTAGATGGTTCTAGTCGGTGAGCCTGTGAAAACCGACCGAGTTCGTTGTGATCTCGCGAAAACAACAAATTGGGTTGTGAACTTGTAAAACAACCGGCTGTAATCCAAGGGATTATAGTGAAGACCCAAGTGAAGCTTGGGAAGTGGACGTAGGAGCAAGGGTTGGCTCCGGACCACTATAAAATCTCCTTGTGTTTGCATTGGCTATTTGTCTCTTCCAATCTCCTCATCAAGAAGCTTAATTAACTTGCTTGCATTAGATTTAATTATTTACTAATTAAATTTTTTAATTGGTCGAGAATTAATCCAAACCCAATTCACCCCCCCCCCCCCCTCTTGGGTTGTCTCTTTGGGCAACAATTATGTTACCTGTTTAATGAAATAATTAAGTTCAAAGAATCTGAATTTTTAACCTGATTAATAAATAAATCAAGTTTATGTTGACAGATTTTTAATCAATCTTGTATTTGACTTGATTCATATCTAGACCGACATGACCGCTTCATTAATTGATATACGAAGATCTAAAATAACATATAGTTGACATATAACAAAGTCTTTCAAAAACACTATCTCATCAAATTAAATGATCAATTTAATCTGATTTTTATTTTAACTAAAAAATAAGTAACTTTGTTAGCTACCTGTTTAATGAAATGATTAAGTTCAAAGAGTCTGAATTTTTAACCTGATTAATAAATAGATCAAGTTTATGTTGACAGATTTTTAATCTATCTTGTATTTGACTTGATTCATATCTAGACCGACATGACCGCTTCATTAATTGATATACGAAGATCTAAAATAACATATAGTTGACATATAACAAAGTCTTTCAAAAACACTATCTCATCAAATTAAATGATCAATTTAATCTGATTTTTATTTTAACTAAAAAATAAGTAACTTTGTTAGCTACCTGTTTAATGAAATGATTAAGTTCAAAGAGTCTGAATTTTTAACCTGATTAATAAATAAATCAAGTTTATGTTGACAGATTTTTAATCTATCTTGTATTTGACTTGATTCATATCTAGACCGACATGACCGCTTCATTAATTGATATATGAAGATCTAAAATAACATATAGTTGACATATAACAAAGTCTTTCAAAAACACTATCTCATCAAATTAAATGATCAATTTAATCTGATTTTTATTTTAACTAAAAAATAAGTAACTTTGTTAGCTATTACTCTTGACCCCCCTCAGCCAAAATTCTGGCTCCACCAGTGGGGATTAGGGCTTTGGAGCAATAGGATGGTAGATTTTAGCCTGCATCAAAAAGCAACGCCATTGAGGAGCGAGTGAAAATAAAAAATGAAGACAAGAATGTTCCAACTCCATTGAGAAGGATACAACAAAGCAGGGCACTTACGAAAGACAAGGCTCACATGATCAAATGCTTTTAAGTAAGCCTATTGATTGCATGGCCAAGAAGATATTCTTGCAATTAGGTGTCCAGTGCTTACCTTTTTCCGATGCCCAACTCTGGTCATCTTGAGTACATGTATTCGTAGCTGGGGATGTTGAGGTTTGCTGCTTGATTAATTTTTCATTTTAGAGTAGTCCTTTCATTGAGAATTAAGGTTTTTTTCTTACACTGAAGACTGAATCTAGATATCAATTTATTGGACATGGCTATCCACCCAGACTATAAAATTAATATACCGATTCTCTCTCTCTCTTATCTTTGTTTCACGAGACAATAGGAAGGTCTCCTGCCATGCCCCAACTTGAAGGCACTAGCCGAGCATGCGGTAGACGGATGTACATCCATAGGATGTTACCCTACAAGTGAATAGCTCGAATTTCTCAATGTTTGAATAAAAGGAATTTAGCCGCCGTTCATTGCAACTAAAAGCACATGATAACAAGAGCATATATCATATAAAGGTAGCTGTAAGTATCAATTTACTATACAATAATGAACTCAAATAATATAATGGGCGTAAATTGGTCACCTACTTGACATGTCGCACTTTCTTATCTCTGCCAATTCAAAAGTGATGTACATATGTGGCAATAAATAATCAGCATGATGCGGCTAGGGGTGCAAATGGGTCGGGTCGGGTCGGTGATAAGTGCTGAATAATTTATAATTTAGTTATCTTTTCATAGCACTTATCAATGTTCTTAAACTGATAAATACATACTTTACCATGAAAATGAATAAACATTGAAATAAATTTAAAATATGGTAATAAGTAAATAATTCTTTTCTTAAACCAGACTTTGAACTTATCTCTCTCTTGGTTGCGATCTTTCATGAAAATTACAGAAAAACATGTAAGGAGGAGATTGTGTTGACCCGGTTTGGTAACCTGATAGAATTGTAGTCAAGCTAAGGTTATAATTAAATGGGTTTTGGTTCTGATTCGTTCGAAAGTTATAATTTATTTTGTATGGGGCAGAGGTTTGATTAACCCTTTTTATTAGGTCACGGTCCTGTTTTTAGTCTTGTCTAGTCAAGTTCGATCTGAAGCAGCTTAGCAAGAATTAAATTTAAATGACAATGGGCTCAAGGACAAGTCAACCATCATGACCCACCTCAAACCCAAAGTCAATTCCCAACCAATTCCTTACCTACCTTCATATAAAATTTATAAATTTAAAACAAAAAAAAGGGAAATAATGAATATAATAAAATAAATAAAAATAATTCCGAGGAGAATCACTTATTCACTGTTCATATGAACAGTGTCCCGTAAAAACACTGTTCATATGAACAGTGAGAAATAATATAATAAAAAAATATAAAAAAAAAGAATTTATTAAAACTGTTTCACTGTTTATCTCCTTCCTCCCGTTCGCTATCCTTCCCGTGATCCCGCCTCACAGAGCAGCCCGCCTTCCGTGCATCCAGCCATTTTCCAGATCTCCTCTCATCCCGCGATGCAGCCAGCAAATCAGGCGTTCATCCGAGTAATCTGCAGCGCGTCTCCGGCCATCCGGATTTCCTTCCGTTTCGAACACAGCCATGGCGTCCCGGATGTCAGCTCCCAATCACGCCCAGATTAGTAGAGATCGTGCCATCACGCCTCACATCTTCCCAGTTCCTGCGATCACCGTGCGTATCAGCCAGCAACATCTCCAGCTAGCCAGATCCTCCGCCTCTTCATCCGCCTGCATCCCCGCCTCCGCACAGCTGCCATTCCGGGCGTCCGAGACAAGCTACGCATGCTCCCAGCGTATCACGCGATGAACCAGGCCGCCTTCCGTGCACCCAGCTATCTCCCAGATCCCCTCTCATCCCGCGGTGCAGCCGGCGACCAGATTCCCCCCAGCTCCATTCCGCTGATCCCGCGGCCCTTCATCCTCTTCGTCCGCGATCTACCTTCCGGCATCACGCCCCGGAATCAGCCGGCCGTGATCTCTTCTTCCTTCCCGAACGAGCACTCCGGACAGCTATAAAAGGAAGAGGGTGGCCATTGGCTGAGGGGGGAGAGCTCGGTTGAGGAAAAACAGGGGAGACCCTGTTTCGGTGAAGAGAAGAAGAGAGCCGAACCAGAGAAAAGAAATTAAAAAAAAAGAGAGAAGGGGGGAGGGAAAGAGAATAGTTTTGATATTTTGGGAATAATGGGAGGTGATCAATTTTATTTGAAGATGGGAGGTCGTCCGGAAGCCATGCTCGGCTAAATGTCTAGTCTAGGGCTGGATGAAGCCCTAGCAATGTTACAGGGCATTGTAGTTCTTCTTTTTTTTATTATTTTGGAGCTTGTTTAAATTCTTATTATCAATGAAAAATTCTTTTACTATGTTTAAACTTTGAGCATGCTATTTATTATTCATGTTTGCTAAAGTAGTCTAAGATGATCCATGCCTAGGAAGATGAGGTGTACTGCACCCTAGGTTAGCATAATTAGGTAGACACTTCATGCTACACCGAAGATGGATCTTCCTAACACTATTTATGCTTTTATTTTAAAAGGCTTGTAGCCAATATTGCATGCCCCTCCAAAAGATAAAAAAATAAAGAACACAAACCCTGATGCAATGCTATGTGGTGGACTCCAAACCCTAGATCCATTTATTCTGATAAATTCTAATTCGCACTCATAGTTTAATTTAGTTAAATTAAGTTAGCAAATTCTTCTTCTTGATTTACTTTTAAAAGAAAAATAACTTATTCTACAATCCCTGTGGACCGACACCCGTAATCACTATCCTACAGGATACGTGCTATTGCGTGGTTTATTTTTGAAATTGAAAAGAACCGATCAGTCGGGTCCTAGGTGACTCCGATCCGACCCGATTTATTTGTTCGGGTCCCAATTTTGGACCCAGACCCGACCCGGTTGAAGATCAGGTCGGGTCGGGTCGGATCCGAGTCGGGTTCGGGTCGGGTCCGGATCCGATCGGGTCCAATTTTTTTGTGCTTTTGGAAAAAAATTTGGGCAAATCTAATTTGGTCATATCATAATTATGAGGTGCTGGGTGACCCATGACTTGAATGACTTGCAATTGAGCTCCAGTCAGAACAGATGACCCATGACTTACTAAGTAAGTCGGTCTACAAGCCAAATTTCATATCACACTATTTTTTATCTATATGACTGATTGGACGGAACTCGGTGTCTCCCAGCTCCCCTTTCACGAGGACAAAAAAAATCCCAGACCTTCTTCCAAAATCCAATTCCATTACAGAAAACCGGCACATGACCCATATTCAGTTGCAGTGTTCCCTCACTTTCTCCCTTCAAAAGTTAAAAGAAACAAAACCAAAAAACAGAAGGAAAAAAAAAAAGGCAGCTACCGAGACACCAGAGGTATCAACAGTGTAATAGATCGAGAGAGAATCCTGACGGGCCGACGTTCCTTTGGATTCTGTGAACCTATGCTTGTTGCTAACTTGCTATCCTCTCACGCTCACCAACAGTACCACAACCCACGCCACAAAAAAAAAAAAAAAGAAAAGAAAAAAAGACTCTCATTTGCTTTTCCTCTCTCTCTTCGGGTCCATTCGGATCGGGTCGGATCCGTTTGGTAAACCCAGAGCCGACCCAGAAAATGATTCGGGTCCAATTTTAGGACCCGACCCGGATCCGCGGGTCCTAAAATTCGGATCGGGTCGGGTCTACGCGGGTCGGGTCGGGTCGGGTCACGGGTCGACCCGACCCATTTGCAGCCTTAGATGCGGCATGCATGAATTTGCCTAGGTCACATCCCATATGGCAGCCCTAGTGCACCTAGAGATTCTCTAAGATGTTCTAGTCGGGCCCCTAGGCAAACTTGAGAAGCAGGCCGAACAGACCAAAAATGGCCGACCTCTAAAGTCGACACCTCTCGACTCAATTCGGTGACCTTGACTGCTGAGCCATAATCAACAAAGCCCTCCTCCGCCAAAAGAAGCAGCTTGGCCTTCTCTACCATTGAGGGACATCGATTCTACCATGTGGTAGGTTATTACACCACATTAGCAGTTTGTTGCCGCATGACCACGAATTTGTTGAAATATGATCCAGAAGATTCAAAATTTCGGCTAGAAGAGATTTTGTCTCCATGTTGTTTCTTCTTCCTTTGTTTCCACTAAAGAAACTCTCTCTAACTTAAGTTTCAAAAGACCCAGCCACTGCCAATCCAACGAGATGTCATTCTTGTTTATTGTCACACAGGTCCATGAAGACGATCCGCATCAATGTTTCAGGATCGACAGCAATAGAATAAAGAACTAAGTTCCAAATTCCACATTTGACCCAAAGTCATGACTTGAAATTAATAAATAAGAAATTTGCGTGAGACTTGAACAACTTATAAACATATTGCTCTGCAGAACAAAGTCTGAAAATTGAGTTAGTTCCACCTGACTTAATTCACAGCGATAAATTTTCGCAAGCATGTGTAAGGAAAATGGGATTAAGAATAAAATACCATCAGACACAAGATTTCAAATCCCATTATCAGGCCTGTTATTGGTTAGGAACCTGGTCAATATAGCACCAGGACTATGCCATATTGACACTTTGGAGGATAAATTGGAGTCCTAGTAAGTCACTGGCAACCCATTTTCTTTCTATTTAGGGCTTATTTTGATCGTAGTTTAGGACTAGGACAGCTTCTTATGTCCATGATCAGGTTCATGGTGTTGGCATCAGTTAAGTTTCACAGATCTCTCTCATGTTCTTCCTCTCTTTCTCCCTTCCTCTTTCCTCAGTCGTCTCTTTTTAATGTGAATTGGTTTGTGCCAACAAGTAGCAGCTGGTAGCTGGTGTCAATGACCAACTCGTACCATACTAGCAGTAGCTGGTACTCATTGGTACCAACTAGGATGACTGAAGAAGTATGAGGTCCTTAACCCATCCCAAGAGCTAACATCTCACCAGTCTGAGTTGAGATGATTAGAATAAGTCTGTTGTGGGCCGAGATTTAAAACTTTGATCTAGAACATATTTTTTATTTCCCGAGTGGAAGTAGTGATTTAACAGAGTCCAATTTAAATAATCCATGGAAATAACAAGCAAGCGAGATAGAGTAAACTTCAAAAGAAAAGAACATAATCTTGAACAACTAAGATTAAATTACCATGCTGCATATAAGGACCAACACGGGCGGATGTTTATTTCCACATTGACTATATGCTGCATAGATCTTTAGTATTTATATTGGGTCGTGGAACTCAAATAATACCAGTTTATGACCATGTAGACTAGAGAATATTGCTGCACGAACTCATTTAAGCTCGTGTTTATGATTAGACATATGGTACTTATGGTTGAATTTGAATAAATTATTTTAGTGATCATTTTCTTCTATTAAATTATTTTTTAAAAAAACTCTTGTTTAAGTTTTTTTAGTCTTATTTAAGAGTTTTAGTGATTTTAAATTTATTTATCAACTATTATATTTTTAGCTCTAGAAGAATAGATATATGCTTGACTTATACTTCAGACCAACCTCAATCTTGTCCTGTCCTAGACTTAAATATTTCAAGCTGCATCATCCTTGACCTTTGCTTTGCTAGAAGAGGAGACTACTTGCTCATCAGCTTCAAGAATTGCACCATCTGAGTTGGAAAGGCATCAATCAAAGTAATCTGCTCGGGAAGAGAAGTTGCCAGGTTGGTAAGATAATGAGCTGCTTGATTTCTTTCTCGAAACATGTGCCTGCGTGAAAAGTTTGAAGCAATTGATTGAATTGATTTGGGATTTCTTAAGAGTGGATCTAAGCCATCCGAGCTGTTATTTATCAAGAGACCACTGTAGGTGAATCTCCTTCGAGAATGATGCCTTTGGAATGAAAGATGAGAAACGTAAACAAAGTATGGCTTAATGTTAAAGTATGGCCCCGAGGTTCCCTCCAGAATCTAACATCTGAAATTATATTTTTATTAAAATTTAACCATGGCTAAATTTGAAATAAAAAATCCAGCATTATAGAAGATCAAGCCCAACAATTAGAGAATATTACAGTTGAAATCAAAGCAAGAGCGGAAGATGGTGATGGAAGGACAAGCTGAGGAAGTGGTAGTGTCGACACCTTAGGTCGGTTTGATCAAAATATTTTCATCTCATCAAATTCAAACCAGAGTACATATAGCTCAATAGAGGCCAAGGATGACAAAATCTAGTAATATTCAACAAGAGCTAGAATGGAGATCGGCTGGCGGCCGTGGGCCAAGATGTTCTTACGGTGGTCTACCAATGCTGCAGGCGGTTCTACTGATGAGGCCCATGGATCATGAGAAGAAAAAGGGGAGAGAAAAAGAGCATATATATATATATATATATATGTCCTTCTCTATTTTTTTTTTTCTTTTTCTCCTCTTTTTTTTTTCTTTCTTTTTTAGGTTTCTTTGGCAAAACGGGTGAGCATGAGGACCGGCGACAGAAGGCCATAGAGATGGCGGCTAGCAACAGAGCAACGAGTGACGGAGAAATCAAACGGGAAAAAAAGTTAGCCCAACAGGGGTGTGGTTAATTTCTTGGCTTCAGCCCCTCGCCGATGGCTGGTGCTCCGGTAGTGGGTACAAATTGATTCGGAGGACTAGCCACAAGCTTCGACAACGAGCGCCGGCAGCGAGGATGATCAGAAAATGAAGAAGGATGGCCGGAATCAAATCAAAACAGAGGAACCGAAATAAAGCCCCCTTGTCGACCAAAATCCGTCGATTAGCTGGCGGAAACCATGATTTAATGGTCATGGAAGATGCGGACAAAAATATTTAAGATATTGAGGGAACCTTGGCTCAGTTCCTATGGTGTTTAGGCCATGGCGGTGGCGGAAGGCATCGGGCAAAAACTCGGCAATCACCGGCGAACACCAACCCAAAGCTGAGATCGCTAGTGGGGGGTCGAAGGAAAAAAAGCACCAGCCATTTAAATAGAGTGGAGGAAGAGCACCGGAGTCCTTCATGGACTTGAATTCCCACTGGAGGAGTCGGGGAAGAACGTGACCCCGGATGGGAGACTGCCTTTTCCACCAGCACGTGCGGCCCACATGCTCAATTTTGGGCCTAAGCTGTTCTGGCCCAAATGGTCTTGGGCTGATACAAGTTTTTCTAGGCCAATAATTTTGTCTATTTTGGGCTAATCCAAACTTTCTACGCTAGGCCTGGTTCAATAACAGGCCACAAATGAGCTGGGTATTACACATCTATTTGTTGAATCAGATGTTTTTCTGTTGTTATTTAATATATTATAAAATATTTCTTTCTATGCTTTGTTAATACTTCATTTTATTGTTTAACAAGTTATCGTCTTATATGGGTTTATTTTTATATTTGTATCATAGATTCATAATTTATCAAACAAACTCATGGCTTGTACTAATCGTTAGTTTATTAGACAATTATTTTGTTGTTCTAATGTTTTACAAGTTCTATTTTATGTAGATTATAATGGATCTCTAATAAGAGTTCATAAACCTATACCTGCTCAAAGCTGCATTAGTAATGAATCCAGGACTTTTAATTGTTTATTTTAGATACTTTGTGTGGAACAATTCCTTCACTCTCGATCAGGTGTTACTTCACATGGAAATAACCCTCTAACCACGATACAAAAAAGCCAACGGTTGAGCAGGAGAAGTTTGGAATAGAAGCATCGGCTTAAAAAGAGTGGCCCTCTTCCTTTGTGTCTCTATTTCACAGAACATACGTACTCTTCTGTGCGGGGAAGAGAACCTTAAAGTAAGACCTCTCGACTCCCCCGGTTATCCTCCCATGAAATATGGTTATCAACATAATGTGCTATTCTGATTTAAATTTCAATTTAAACAGCCACCTTGACTGGGTCAACCCAAATCGTCAAGCTTATCCATGGACACCCATTCAGAACCTGACTCGACGCCCACTCACGCATGATGGGCATGATGTAATCTATCATCCATTTTCATGCTCCTAAAATTACTCATTTAGGCTAATGGGTGCACACCTGTAATTGGGGACTCTATACTAGAAACTTGTTAAGGCCAGCATAGAAACATTAACCCAAAAGGAAAATAAAAAGAGTATCTCATCAATATGACCCAGACTCATTTAGTCACATCTGATTGAGGATCTCTAATCCTTTAAAAAGCTATGCTAAATCCCTTAATATTTGCTACGTATTCATAAGCGGTCATCAAGGTGATATAATTGGTTGACTTGCGAATCCTACAAATAGATGTGAACCTGAATAGTCTTCCCTTCACCGAAATGACACTTTCAACTGCCTCCCCAATCATGTTTCTGAAGGTAGAATCACCTAAGATTGCAGATAACATGCCTAGGAAGCTAGCATTGATCGTTCACTTCGCGGCACCGTCAAAGGTAGCATAGGGCATATTTGTTAGACCACAGCGAAGAAGCAAAGCTCCATTCGCTCACCTCCTATGTCTAGTTGTGAAACACACGGGATATGAAACACATGCTATGGTGAAGTTTCTCTTACATAGAGCATATGTCAAACTATCAAACACCGCACAAATCTTAGTTCACTCGCTTCTAAGGCACCAAATCTGAGTCCTTCAATTGCTCACCATCTTAGGCACCAAATTAAGGTCTAATATTTGGCTAAACACATGCTATATGGGCAGTGGAAACACCCATACTCGATCTCATTTAAGGATCTTATCTTGATTCTAACTAAGGCGTCACTTGAACAAATGAGTATCCTATCTCATCTTTGCTCGCTTTTAAGCACCAGAGGTGCTCATGTGAGTGAACCAATCTTAGCATATTTATGTACCTTTCAACAAGTGTGTCAGTATGGGCTAGTCATTTTACCATTCATTATTCCACCAATTATGCAAATGATGATGAAGTGGACAAACATCGCAATATGCATGGATGTCATAAAACCAAATAGAATGTACAATTGATCAACAAAGATCGGTGCTAAGGGTAGAGGAACCTATGTTTGATATTTTCAAACCTTGGCCATGCCCAGTAGCGACATTGCCTCTTCCATGATATGGGAATGCAACCAGAGTTCATTTACACTAGCCTTGATATGGTTTGTAGCAGCCGAGTCAGCATACCATGTAAGGGAGGCATTAGTGGGAGTTCCAACCATGAGTACGACCAACTGTCATGGCTTGAAGTTACTTGGGAGGAATACGGCCTTGATAGGCATGGTTCATCCTATTATGGCAGTCGGTAGCAATATGGTGGGGCTTAGTATAAATCTGGCAAATAATAGATCTGTTTGAGCTGGGAGGAATAGGGACTATTACTGTTGAAATTGGTAGGAGAAAGGCCAGATGCGAATAGCTAGGAATATGACCGCCAGATCCTTGGTGGAATCACGAAAGTCGGGATTGCTTTTTTTTTTTTGTGCCCATAGATGAAATAAGAGCGGCATGAGTAGGATCAATTAAAATGGCAGTTGGAGCCATTTGCAATCCACTTTGTTTCAATTGAAGAACTTCATGCACTCCTGCTTTAGGCTTACAGATTGGCACAGCCTTAAAGCCTACTTTCTAGGAGGGCCCGGTAGCTTTAGGCTTCATGCCGAGTCTTGGGCATTCTGCACCACATGGATTGCATGCTTGAGAGTGGGAAACGGCCTTGGATATAAGCCTGTATTTAATTTGGGCCCAAGCTTGCGGGAGCAAGTGGATTGCATGCTTGGGAGTGGGAAATGGCCTTGGATATAAGCTTGTCTATTTGAATTTGACCATCAATACAAGCTCATTGGAGCTCATAAAAGGTGATAATGCACAACTTGTCAAGTTGCTATGAAGCGCTTTTTGTTATCCACATTGCACTAAAATTGTTATCCAAATGAATTGATCCATATTAATTAGCACCTTCTTATGCAGCAAGTTAGCTAATTATCATGTTACAATAATTCTAATCCAAGATCGGAATGTGTTGCTTCTATGATCTTATAAGCAATTAAGAATATCGATCACGAAAAAGAAAACAAGGTAAAAGGATCTAGTGGAAGAAATTTAGATGGATGGGACATACCGGTGATGATGTTTATGTCACAGGGAAGGATGCACTCATCGTAGCTTGTGTCATCGTCATTGTCGGTCTTAGTAGGGAGGCAGGTGCCATGGTCGCTGTAGCGGAAGAAGAGGTAATCGCCGGGGCTGGCAGAAGCGACGAGGTTCGCGACGGTGCAACGGATGTTGACTCATTTCGTTAATTAGTTGAATCGGTTCGCACTTATATATTATATTATATTATGTTATGTTATAATATATTGTATTATATTGTGTTATATTATATTATGCTATATTTATTGTATTATTGTCTATATATATATATCGGGCTCGGCTGGGTCAATGTAAACTTGAGGCTAACTTGTTTAATGAATAGGTTTAAAATTTTAAGCCTGGCCCAACCCACTGGGCTTACAATCTAAGTCCAAGCTCGTTTGAAATATTTCAAGCTCGGGCAGGCCAAACAAACCATCCAAGCGGTTTCACGATGTGGTGCTCTGTTAATAACGAACCGAGATGGAAAAGAGCTGCTGTTGATGCAGAACCGAGATGGGACAGGGCTGCTGTGACGACAGATTAGAGAAAATAGAAGAAAGGGGATGGAAGAAAGGAGGAGAAGAAGAGAGGAAGGGGGAAAGAAGAAGGAGAAGGAAAGAAGGGAGGAAGAGAAGAAGAAGAGGGAAAAGAAAGACGTGAAGAGACGTGGGGGAAGAAATTCTTAATTCACTTCATTGAACTCTAATCACAATGAGGATACCCTATTTATAGGGCCTAAACAAGACAATTAACACAAAACCCCTTACATAAAAAAAATTCCCAATAAAGCCAAAAATAACACAAATAAAGCCCTACAACAATAAAATGCAAACAAGCCCAGAAATAAAATAAACTAAAAATGCAAATAAGATGGTGGACTAGACGGACGAATGATCCGCTTCAATGTCCCCATCAACTCCTTCTAGGTGGAAAAAGCTCGACCCCGTCAAGTGCAGGTCTGGCCGGTTGTCGTACTGCTCCAAAAGGTCAGGGTCAAGGCGCTGCAACTCAGCTCACGAAATCCACGTCACATCCGATTCAGGTCGACCTTTCCACCGACAAGGTAACGCCAGTAACTTCCTCTCCTGGTAGATATCATCTGCTTATTTAATATATATTCTATGTATTCTCTGCAATCATGAAATATGGGAAGTGGAGGCTCAATAGCAGGTAATGGGTCAATGTGATCTACAAAGACGAGTGTATCAACAAAAGGGTCAGAAGGAATGAATATTGTCTTTTTGCATGGTACTAAATCTTCAATATTAAATGTCGCACTAATCCCATAGTCTTCAGGAAGATCTATAACATAAGCATTCGAACTGATTTTCTTTAGAACTTTAAATGGTCCCGCACTACGAGCTTGCAACTTTTTGAACGTTCCCGAAGGAAGTCGTTCAGGTCTAATTCTCATCATGACATAATCTCCTACATTCAACTCTTTATAACGTCTGTGTAAATCAGTAAGGGATTTATATTTTAAGTTATTAGAGTGAATACGTTTGCTGATTTCCTAACGCAATGAATGCAGGCGTGATGCAAATAATTGTGCAGACTCAAAGACTCTATATTGATGAGATATGGGAATTAAGTCTATGGGCTGCCTAGGTTTATAACCGTTCACCACTTTGAAGGGATTCATGCCTAAGGACCTATTAACCGAACTATTATATACAAACTCGGCGGTCGGTAACATTAAATCGCAAGTCCTAGCATGCTCACCTACCAGACATCTTAAAAGATTTTCTAGACTACGGTTAACAACTTCTGTCTGGAGTTTCAATTTGGTGCCCATCATGTGCCAAATGGTTTTCCAAAAGTAACTCATGAATTTAACATCCCTATCATGCACAATAGATTTTGGAAGGTCATGGAGTCTAACGACTTCGTCAAAATAAAGTTTCATAATCCTAGAAGCATCAGAAGTCTTAGAACAGGAAAGAAAATAAGCTATCTTGAAAAATCGGTCCACAATAATAAAAATGAAATTGTGTTTGATGGAGGTACGTGGAAGCCCTAACACGAAATCCATACTGACATGTTGCGAGGGACACTCAAGAATGGGTAGTGGAGTATAAAGACCAGTGTTCTGCTTACATTGTTTGGCTAGATGACATGTGCGACACTGACCGACAATTTTGGCCATGTCTCTCTTGAGACTCGGCCAGAAGAAACGTTTCTCCACCATTTCAATAGTTTTGTCTCTTCCGAAATACTCAGACAGTCCTCCAGCGTGCATTTGGAGCGAAAGAGATAATTATTTTGTAGAAAGATATCATTTTGTTCTCTCTCTACTCCATCTCGTAGGTCAGGTATACTTAACTAAAGTCAGGATGAGTGGTATATTGTTCTCTGATCCTCTCAAAACCAATTACTTCAGTGCTCATCGTGGATAGGAGGAAGATCTGTTGACTGAGCGCATCAGTAGCTTTATTCTCAACTTCGACTTTATGTTTCAAAACAAAAGTATAGGCTTGAAAAAACTTGATCTATCGGCCTTGTCGATGGTTCAGTTGCTGGAAACCCTAGTAGTCGCATGCATATATTTTTAAAAATTTTACAGCATAAGCATAAATTAAACTATTTAATTCCTATGCATGCTAGAGATCATATCTCTACAACAAAAATAGATCCAGAATTTTAAACATTTATTCTAAACAAGTATGCATGATTCTATATCTAACATGTACTCATGCAAAATTTCAGCAACCTAGTTGATTTCTAATCCTAATTTCTAATGAGATCAGATCTGATACCTTTTTGCTTTGAGGACTTTGATGATGCCTTGATCACCTTGTGTAGCCGCACACGCGTCCGGCCTCTACGGATAGTCCATGCGAAGCTCTAGGAAGGTCTTCCTCCGCGGGAGTGCTAGCTCGTGCAGAGGTGCTGCAATGACTATTTCTTTCTCCTTCGAAGCACTCAATCTTTATTTTTTCTTCGAAGGGACGAAGGATGGAGATGAAGGAGAGAAGAAGAAGAGGGGAAGCAGCTGGTTTCAGAATTTTTTAGAACCTTTAGGTCTTTCAAAAAATTCTCACACCCAAACTCTATGCGTGGGGGTCCTTTTATAGCCAAAAGACCCCCACGCCTCACATCTCATTTAGCCAACGAATTTTGGCTGATAAAAATTCCAAAAATTCTGTGAAATTCGACAGCTAAGAGGAGATGATTATCCCTCTTTTTGGTGCACTTTGAATTCCTAAAAATCAGGGGTTCATGCACCCCAACTTCAGCCACACGCCACCATCTCTTTTTGCGCCATACATTCCTACAAATTAGGGATTTCATCCTAATCTCTTTAGGAAGGTTTGAGGCACCATATTTATTTAGAAAATAGCCCCACGCCTCTCTTTCCTCATGCCAAAAATTGGCCAAAAATAAAGAGGAGAGGTTCCACTAATTTTAGGGATAAGGATGAGGTGTCTTTCTTCTCCAAGAAAGAAACCTAGGGTCCTAAAATTTAGGGATTCTTCTCCTGATCAATTTCTGAATTTTTGAACTTAGAATCCATATCAAATAAGGACTTTTAATAGACTCGGGTCAAGCCCAATCCAATTGGGTCAAGACTATTTAATTGGGTCGAGCCCAATCTACTCGGGTCGAACCCAATCCAATTAAGTCAAATCCTGATGTAGCCCAAAATTCAATTTGGCTCAACCTAAGCTCAATCATTCAATCAATTGAGTTCATTAGCAATCTAATTGCTAATTAATCCTTTAATAATTCAACAATTATTTTACTGTAATTTTTGCTTAGGGTAATCTGTCAATCGAATTGACCGATGTACCCCTGGAAGATTCTTAATCATTGATCAGCCATTTGATCAACCTAGAAACTTCTATGCGTGTGACCCCATAGGTTCGAACCTAAGCCCGTTAGCACAAGAACGACTTCCAGTACTAATCGAAGTGACCATCTAGTAATGGTACTCGACGTCCGAATAGGCTGAATGATTGCAAAGCAACATTCTGGAACCCTTGGACTATGCTTACCGTATAATTGATCCTTATGATACTAAATTCCTAGGATGACTTCAGAGTTCTATCAACTCTTCAATCAGTGCATTTAAAATATGTTTCAACTTTACAAATATTGTGACTCCTCACAAAGATTATCCTGTCCACGGTTTTGCTAAATTGAACACAAGGGCATTATCTCCTGTCACCAGGAGGAGTCAATTCTATCTTGACTCACGCACCGACTTCGCAAGTACTTGACTACACCCAGTAGCCTTCCATTATTGAATTAGAAATTTAGATAGTCCGGTACCTAAGTAAAGTAAGTTGCATCCAAGTGGTGATCTCAAGTCTGAGAGATACTTATACCCATATCCACTCGGAACATCTCTTGATAGTAGAGCGTTCCGGAACTGGTCACATTCAGTGAAATGTACTCCTACACTTCACCTGTGTGGCATATAGTGTCTCTACACTCCTTGGTTAAGAGGACAACCAACGATATGGCACACAACGACCTATTCTTGATAATGCTATTGTTCTAGTAATAGCATATCGTTTGGTCGTGAACAGGTTTAAAAACTCATAGACAAATCCTCCTTTATCCTTTTAAAAGAGTCCTAAGGACTTCATCACATTACAAGAGTTCAAGAAGATGTACAAAATATATGCGATGAATAATGCCAAATAATCTTTTATTAATTCATTAATTCATATACAATTCAATCATCAACAGGCTAACGATTGACTTTTAGAATCCAATTCCTAACAACTCCCACTTGGACTAAAGCCAATCGATACAGTATCGTATACCCATCTTCGACTTGTAATCGTTGAACTCTTTGATGCCAAGGACTTTAGTAAATGGGTCGGCCAAATTTTTCTTTCCATCGATCTTCTGAAGATCTATATCACCTCGTTCTACTATCTCTCGAACAAGATGATATCGTCGCAGAATGTGCTTGGTCCGCTAATGTGCTTTTGGTTTCTTTGCTTAAGCAATGGCTCCAGTGCTATCACAGAATAGTGGAACTGGACCATCAATGGAGGGTGCCACTCCAAGCTCGGTGATAAACTTTTGTATCCATACAGCTTTTTTCGCGGCATCGGATGCAACAATGTATTCTGCCTTGCACACTGAATCAGCCACAGTATGTTGCTTATGTTGCTTGGAACTTTTCCAACAGACAGTACCACCTTTCAGAGTAAAGATGTAACCCGACACACTTTTGATGTCATTCTAATTTGACTGAAAACTGAAATCAGTATATCCCACTAATTCAAAGTCAGTATCTCCATATACAAGCCATTCGTCCTTAGTATTTCTTAAATACTTAAGAATGATTTTTACAACCTTCCAGTGGTTGCTACCTAAATCAGACTAGTATCTACTTACTACCCCTAGTGAGTATGCCATGTCTGATCTGGTACATGTTATTACGTACATAATATATCCCACTGCTGAAGCATATGGAATTCTATTCATAGTCTCTCTTTCTTGAGGAGTTATCGGACAATCCTTTTTAGAGAGCTGAATTCCATGGCCCATCAGAAGATAGCCTTTCTTGGAATTTATCATGCTGAATCAACACGCTATCTATGTACATGGATTGGGACAACCCAAGCAATTTTTTAGATCTATCTCTATAGATCTTCATCTCTAGGATATAGAATGCTTCTTCTAAATCCTTCATGGAGAATTGTGATGATAGCCAAACTTTTATTCCTTGTAATGCAGGGATGTTGTTGCCCAAGGAAACAACCCAAGAGGGGGGGATGAATTGGGTTTTAATTAAATATTGACCAATTAAAACTATAATGAGTAACTAACTAAAACTATTGCAAGCAAATTAGTTAGTTTAATAGATGCAGTGAGTGAAGAGAGAGAAAGAAACAATCAGCCAATACAAACATAGTAAAGTTTATAGTGGTTCGAAGCCAACTCTTGCTCCTACGTCCACTCCCTAAGCCGCACTTGGAAGTTCACTATAATTTCTAGGATTACAGCCAGTTGTTTTACAAGCTCACAACCCAACTTGTTGTTTTAACAAGTTTACAACGAACTCGGTCGATTTTCACAGGCTCACCGACTAGAACCACCCGATTATTTTTTCGGATTCACAATCAAACCCAGTTGGTTTTTTCCGGTTCACTAACCACAACCTTACACTGTTGGTTTTATCTTTGGCTCACCAACAAACCTTACAACCCTTGATTCAATCCCCTAATTGAATCAAGTAAGAAAAACAAAGTTTAAGTGTTCACAGAGAAAGCTTCTAAAAAGCAGATGTGAGTGCAATATAAATAGAGTAAAGTTAGAAGCCCTCAAACAGATTTTAGATGGGGAAGTAGGGGCTTTTCAATTTCTGAGTGTCCTCTTGAAAGCACTGAAGGTTGAAGGACAGTAGGAGAGCCTTGAATGCAAAGGAAGTGCTTTTTCGGAATGAGTTGAATGCTCTTCTTCCTTCTTTTTCTTGGATTTCCTCTCTTGAAGCTCTTGGTGGTTGAAATGCGTTAATGTTCAGATTGAATGGCTTACTACTTGTCTACTACTGTTCACTCTAGCTATTTAAGTGGTTCCATTTGAAAACTAGCCGTTAGAGACTGATTTGGAGCCGTTCTGTTCAGTCTGCACATCCTGACAATATATCCGTTGGGATCGGAGTCGACTCGTCTGTTGCTGGAGTCGACTCGTCTGTTGCTGGAGACGACTCGCCCGTTGTTCAGGATTTGAATTAAAGTGCTTGTCCCGTCCTGGAGTCGACTCGGACCAAACCTCGAGTCGACTCGTGCGATCTGGAGATGACTCGGGCACTAGGAGTCGACTCATTCTTAGGGTTCCAGAAACCTATCTTTCTGTTTTTCTTCCTCGAGTCAACTCGGGTCTTCTTGGAGTCGACTCGGCTCTCTTGAGAGGCGACTCGAGATCTTCGGAAGACGACTCGTTCTCAGAGTCCGAAAAACCGATTCTCTATCTATTGAACTGATCTGTCTGGGAGTCGACTCACGCTTTGTTGGAGTCGACTCGGCTGACTTGGAGGTCGACTCTGGACTCTTGGAGTCGACTCGTTCACAGGGTTTCGAGATTGGTTCTCTATCTTTCAGACTTCTTTCCTCTTGGAGTCGACTCGGACATAACTAGGAGTCGACTCGCCAAACATCGGAGTCGACTCGTAACCTTCTGGAGTCGACTTGGTAACAGGGTCTAAAACCATCGTTCTGTCTTTCTGTCTGTTATCCTTTGGAGTTGACTCGGAACCGTCGGGAGTCGACTCGGCAAGCATCAGAGTCGACTCGAAACCTTTTGGAGTCGACTCGCTGATAGTGTTTGAAACTCTTCTTTCTGTCTGTTCTCAGTCGGAGTCGACTCGAGCTTGTGCCAGAACCTTTAAACCACTCGGAGTCGACTCATAATCTTCCGGAGTCGACTCAGGATGCAGACTTTGGTTCAAATTGAGTCTAATATTTATCCAAATTACTTTGAACCAAAGCTTAAGACACTTAACTAGAAATTCACACATATTTGTGTTGGGGTATGTGGAGACCATTGGTGATGAAGAGAATTGAAGGAGAATTAATTCTGTAGAGTTCTGTCTGGCGGACTGTCGGAGTTGACTCGGGAACAGTCGAGTCGACTCGAGGCCTGTCGAGTCGACCCGGGAGGAGAAAAGCCGAAAAACCATGTTTCTGTCTGGACTGTCAGAGTCGACTCGAGCTACAGTCGAGTCGACTCGAAGCATCGTCGAGTCGACTCGAGCCATAGTCGAGTCGACCCGAGATCGTGCCAGTTATACTGGAAGTTGTCCAGACGTGCCCGAGTCGACTCGAACTGAAGTCGAGTCGACTCGAGCTCGCAGGAAATCATACGGACGAGTTTCCTTTGGTGTTTTTGGTGGCACTTCGACGGCTATGATCATCTGAAGGTCTTGAGACTATATATAGGACTCATGAGAGCCCTAGGGGATAGTGATTGCCGTATATTTGAGAGAGACTCTTGTTTGTGAGGCTAGGGTTCTAGAGAAGAAGAGGATTGGGATCCTACTTCTTGTGCAAAGGGAATTCTGTGTGAATCTCTTGTAGAGCGATCGCTTGTGATCGTTCGGGTGTGTGCTATCTCTGTAATCAGATCATCCTAATTGAGATTTGGAGCGGTGGAGGACGTAGGCTACTTGTAGCCGAACCTCGTTATATCTTTGTGTTTGCTTTGCTATTTTCTTCCTTCTTCTTCCTTTGATCTTTGATAATCCGTTGCGGTGCTCAAGTGTTTTACCCTACTGATACCAGGGGTAATCTTTTGCCCTTCGCAGCGGAAGCGAAGTGGTGATCCTTGAGTCTGGTGTCGAGGGAGCGAGAGAGTGCTTATCCGTTTGCTTCTCTCTTTGCTTGTCCGACGTTGGTGGTTGTACCGGTGTGAGTGGGTTCCGGTGCAGGGCGTCGCCAACAAGTGGTATCAGAGCTATTGGTATTCTGCAATGGCGGATGAAGGGAAGTTGCGAATTGAGAAGTTCAATGGCACGAACTTCAGATTTTGGAAGATGCAAATAGAGGATTATCTTTACCAGAAGGATCTCTATTTACCTCTTGGAGGTAGAGCGAAGAAACCAGAGAAGATGTCCGATGAAGACTGGGAGGTCCTCGATCGGAAGACGCTCGGCACCATAAGATTGTCACTTGCATCCCAAGTGGCATTCAACATCAAAAACGAGAAGACGACGATGGAGTTGATGGCAACATTGTCGCGGATGTACGAGAAACCCTCAGCATCAAACAAGGTATTTCTCATGAAGAGGTTGTTTAATCTTCGTATGAAAAATGGCGGCAGCGTAGCAGAATACCTCAACGAGTTCAATGGACTCACGGCCCAGTTGGAGTCAGTGGAGATTAGTTTTGACGATGAGATTCGGGCATTGCTAATCCTCTCCGGATTGCCTGATAGCTGGGAGGGCCTGGTGATGGCGGTGAGCAACTCTTCGGCGACGGGGAAGTTGATCTTTGATGACGTTGTGGGAGTGCTTCTGAGTGAAGAAGCAAGAAGGAAATCTTCTGGAGCTACAGAGTCGTCTGGAAGTGTACTAAACACCTCTGACCGAGGAAGACAAAAGAAGGACGGTCGATTTCGAAGCGACTCGAAGTCGAGATCCAGCAGGTCTCGAGCACCTCAGAACAAGGGAGTGAAGTGCTGGAACTGTGGGAAGACGGAACACTTTAGGAGGGACTGCAAATCTCCTAAAGGGAAGCAAGGCGACCACACCGAAGGAGTCAGCAAGGATCTGGCAAATCTTGCTGAAGACGGTGATATGGATGCCCTCGTTCTATCTTTATCTACCTGTGACGAGTCTTGGGTGATAGACTCGGGCGCGTCTTTCCATGCTACATCCCAACGGAAGCTTCTTGGAGGATATGAGAAGGGAGACTTCGGCAAAGTCTACTTAGGGGATGGAGAGCCTTGCACCATACAAGGAAGGGGAAGCGCGGAAGTGAAGTTGATTTCTGGATCTTCACTTGAGCTTGAGGACGTACGGCACGTGCCTCAACTGCAGAGGAATCTGATTTCTGTTGGACAGTTGGCGAGCCAGGGGTACAAGACTATTTTCACAGCTGATCAGTGGAAGATATCCAGGGGTTCATTGATGGTGGCTAGTGGCAAGAAGGTTGGGACACTTTATATCGCCAACGGCACGGAGAACTCTATTGGAGTTGCTGCAGCAGATGTGGACGCCAAGTTATGGCATTGCAGACTTGGGCACATGAGTTATCAGGGACTGGAGGTGATGCACCAGTTGGGAAAGCTGCAGGGTCTCAGGAGTGTTGAGATGGACTTCTGTGAGGATTGTATTCTCGGAAAGTAGAAGCGTGTTTCATTCAACAAAGAAGGTAAACCTCGGAAGCAAGAAAAGCTAGATCTCGTGCACACGGACGTGTGGGGGCCTGCACCGGTTTCTTCCATTGGTGGATCTCAGTACTATGTTACTTTTATTGATGATGCTACCAGGAAGCTTTGGGTGTTCTTCTTGAAGCACAAGTCAGAGGTATTTGGGGTCTTCAGGAGATGGCAGGCAATGGTAGAACTCGAGACAGGAAGGAGGTTAAAATGCCTGAGATCAGACAACGGTGGTGAGTATTGTAGCAGGGAGTTTGAGGACTACTGTGCAGAGGCTGGGATCGTCAGGCAGAGGACAATTCCAGGGACACCACAACAAAATGGAGTTGCTGAAAGGATGAACAGAACAATTAATGAGCATGCCAGGAGCATGAGGATACATGCTGGATTGCCACAGCAGTTTTGGGCGGAAGCAGTTAACACTGCTGCCTACTTGATCAACAGAGGGCCATCAAAGAAACTTGAATTTGGGATTCCTGAGGAAGCATGGACAGCGAAGAAGATTGATTTGGCGCACTTACGAGTATTCGGTTGTACCAGTTATGTCCATATTGATTCCAGTCAAAGAAGCAAACTAGACGCCAAATCAAAGAAGTGCATTTTTGTTGGATACGGAGGTCAACTGTTTGGGTACCGGCTTTGGGATCCCAAACACAGGAAGATCATTCGTAGTAATGATGTGGTATTCAATGAGAAAATGCAGCAGAGCTATGAATCAGAAACAAAACCTGTTGAGCCGTGTTTTGTGGATCCTGAAGAGGAGTCTACAAATTCTGGTCAGAAGACTCAGTCAGAGCAAGAACCTGAAGCATTGGCACCCCCTCCACAACTAAGAAGGTCCACTCGTAGTACTCATGGGAAACCTCCTCAAAGGTATGATGGGACTCTTAGTTATTTGCTGCTCACAGATAATGGCGAACCTGAATGCTTCACGGAGGCATTGGAGGTTGATACCAGGGAGGAGTGGGAGTTGGCCATGGATGATGAGATGGAGTCATTGGAGCAGAATCAAACGTGGGATTTGGTGGATCTGCCCAAGGGGAAGAAAGCACTGTCAAACAAATGGGTTTACAGGCTGAAGGAAGAGCAGAATGGGAAGAAACGGTACAAGGCCAGGCTGGTTGTAAAAGGATTTCAGCAGAGAGCAGGTATCGACTTCACGGAGATCTTTTCTCCTGTAGTCAAGATGAGTTCTATTCGGGCGGTGCTGAGCATGGTGGCAGTAGAGAATCTTCACTTAGAGCAGCTTGATGTGAAGACAGCTTTTCTTCACGGAGATCTCGATGAGGAGATATATATGCAGCAGCCGGAGGGATACGTTGCAGCTGGCACAGGTGACTTGGTTTGCAAATTGAAGAAAAGCCTCTATGGTTTGAAACAGGCGCCCAGGCAATGGTATCTCAAGTTCGATAGTTACATGCTTGAGATAGGATACAGGAGATGTCAGGAGGATCACTGTTGCTACTTCCGGGACTTCGGTACATCTTACATTATCTTGCTATTGTATGTTGATGACATGTTAGTTGCAGGAGCTAGCATGCATGAGATTGCAAAATTGAAGCTGAAGCTGTTAAGAAAATTTGCAATGAAGGATCTAGGAGCAGCGAAACAGATCCTTGGGATGCGGATCAGCAGAGATAGGTCTAAACATATCCTCAGACTATCTCAGGCGGAGTACATCAGCCGAGTACTCAGAAGATTCTGCATGGAGGGTGCCAAACCTGTTGGCACACCGCTGGGAGCCCACTTTAAGCTTTCAAAAGGGCAAAGTCCGAAGACGCGGGTGGAGGAGCTCAATATGTCAAAAATCCCGTATGCATCGGCAGTGGGGAGCTTGATGTACGCTATGGTGTGTACGAGACCAGACATTGCTCAAGCAGTGGGAGTTGTGAGTCGCTTTATGAGCTGCCCAGGCTTGGAGCATTGGCGCGCGGTCAAATGGATACTGAGGTATCTGAGAGGCACGGAGCACATGTCATTGTGCTATGGAGGTTCTGAGATCCGGCTACAGGGCTCTGTGGACTCAGACATGGCAGGAGACTTGGACGGCAGAAGGAGCACGACAGGGTACTTGTTCACCTTGGGCAGTGGAGCTGTCAGTTGGATTTCCAGGTTGCAACCAGTTGTTGCATTGTCGACTACGGAGGCGGAGTATGTGGCAGCCACAGAGGCGTGCAAGGAACTAATATGGCTTCAAGGCTTGATGAAGGAGCTTGGGAAGGAGCAGAAGGATTGCATGTTATATTCAGATAGTCAAAGTGTAATTCATCTGGCGAAGAATTCAGCTTTCCATTCAAGGACGAAGCATATTGACATACGGTACCACTTCGTGAGGTCATTGCTCGAGCAGAGACTTGTCAAGTTGGAGAAGATTCATACAAGTCAGAATCCTGCAGATATGTTGACGAAGGTCGTCACGGTGGAGAAGCTGAGGAGTTGTTCAGCTTCTGCTGGTCTTCATGCTTGAAGACGTTGAGGAGGCATCGTACCGATTTCACTAGGATGATCCAGTTTTTTTTTTCAGTGGGAGCACAGAGGAGAACCAAGTAACAAGAGGATATACCCAAGGTCTCCAAGTGGGAGATTGTTGGGATATGTGGAGACCATTGGTGATGAAGAGAATTGAAGGAGAATTAATTCTGCATAGTTCTGTCTGGCGGACTGTCGGAGTCGACTCGAGCTACAGTCGAGTCGACTCGGGAACAGTCGAGTCGACTCGGGAACAGTCGAGTCGACTCGAGGCCTGTCGAGTCGACCCGGGAGGAAAAAAGCCGAAAAACCATGTTTCTGTCTGGACTGTCAGAGTCGACTCGAGCTACAGTCGAGTCGACTCGAAGCATCGTCGAGTCGACTCGAGCCATAGTCGAGTCGACCCGAGATCGTGCCAGTTATACTGGAAGTTGTCCAGACGTGCCCGAGTCGACTCGAACTGAAGTCGAGTCGACTCGAGCTCGCAGGAAATCATACGGACGAGTTTCCTTTGGTGTTTTTGGTGGCACTTCGACGGCTATGATCATCTGAAGGTCTTGAGACTATATATAGGACTCATGAGAGCCCTAAGGGATAGTGATTGCCGTATATTTGAGAGAGACTCTTGTTTGTGAGGCTAGGGTTCTAGAGAAGAAGAGGATTGGGATCCTACTTCTTGTGCAAAGGGAATTCTGTGTGAATCTCTTGTAGAGCGATCGCTTGTGATCGTTCGGGTGTGTGCTATCTCTGTAATCAGATCATCCTAATTGAGATTTGGAGCGGTAGAGGACGTAGGCTACTTGTAGCCGAACCTCGTTACATCTTTGTGTTTGCTTTGCTATTTTCTTCCTTCTTCTTTCTTTGATCTTTGATAATCCGTTGCGGTGCTCAAGTGTTTTACCCTACTGATACCAGGAGTAATCTTTTGCCCTTCGCAGCGGAAGCGAAGTGGTGATCCTTGAGTCCGGTGTCGAGGGAGCGAGAGAGTGCTTATCCGTTTGCTTCTCTCTTTGCTTGTCCGACGTTGGTGGTTGTACCGGTGTGAGTGGGTTCTGGTGCAGGGCGTCGCCAACAATTTGCCTGAAACACTAGATTGAATTCATTAGTACAACATAAAATATACTCAAATGCTTTGAGCTCATCAAAATCAAATAGAGGTTTACTCAATCACTCCACAATCTCCCCCTTTTTGATGATGACAAAACATTGAGTATTTGTAAAGTGAATTGCTCATACAAGAAGTGATTCATAGAAAAGTTTTGAAATGAATTCAAATGTCTAGTCATTTAATGTATCCAAAAATTGAAAGCTATGAGTCAGTAAATTCTGAATCAACTCATGCAATCAATTGTTTGGCTTATATGTTTTTAATGAATTTGCTTTCTTAGAATTTCAGATTCTCCCTCTCAGCATGTGCAATAATTTTGTTTGAATTTTGCTCGAGTTTTCTGAATTTTCATTTAATGTTTTAAACTTTAAATTCTTAATTATAGAAGGGAAAATCTGACGATTTGTTCTTGAATATGATTCAACTAATCTCCGAATATTTCTTAAATAGATTCTAGAGATTACTCCTTGAGGAGCCCCAACAGAGAGATAATGAGCCTCGAGGTATCGAATCCACAAAAACAAATCATATTTTGCTTAAAAAAAATTCTTATTTAGAGATTCCTTTTACATTCAATGTATCATATTTTCTCCCCCTTTTTGTCATCATAGCCAAAAAGGTGAAGTATCAAAGAATCAATGTAGAAGCACATAACATACAAAGTCATAACACAAAAGACACAATGCTCAATTTTTCAGAAAATGACTTCAGTTCATTGATTACAAAATTTGAGTACATGATGGAAAGTCCAAAAGGACTGTACATGATAATAAAACAAAAGTACAACTAAGGATGTCTAGTGGAAGAGGATGAGGCTCCCATGCTTCGCCGCTGAGCCTGCAAAACTAAACTCATTCCTTCAGACACATTCCCTAGCTGTGCTATAATCTCTGAAGTTGCCGTAGCTTGTGTCTGGGTCAGTTGGATCACATTTGCATTGATTGTGTCAAGCTTGTCTATCAATACATTTGCAAGCCTTTCTGCACCTTAACTTTGCCTTAGCAGCTCGAATCTAATATTGTCTCGCATTTGCCTCGTGTCTTCCTTAATAGCTGTAAGGCTCAAGTACTGACCTTGAACTAGACTTCTCAGACTTGACAGCTCCTCCTTTACTTCAACTACCATCATGGAAACTGCTACTGTGGAGGGAGTGAGGTCAGTGGAGGGTGCACTGGATATACCTCTCAGCTCCCTCACTATATCATGTCTCAACTCCCGAAGCTACTCAAGGCTAATCCTGATCTCTAGGGGCTGCTGAGGTGGTGGCACTGTAGAGGGTCCAGCTGAAGTAAATGGCTCAGCAGCGAATGAAGGACCATATGTGGATGGGAAGGTGGAAGGATCTGTGGAATGGCCCTGGTCATGGTCAAAGATAGGTGAGTGATGAGTAGTGGGGTCAGATGGTGTAGATGTGGATATCCTCCTAACCCAAACACCCTCCACCTTATGGAAACCCATGCGGTGGAGAGTCCCCTCACCATATGGTCTGTGTGTCTGAGGGAGCGAGAGGATTCTTCCTCAGGGATAGGGACTTCTAACTTCCTAAAAATGAGTATGAAAAGCATACCATAGGGGAGACTTAACCTAGGTTTGTCTAGGGATTCACAGATATAGCTATAGATAAGTTTGGGGAAGTCTAGGGGAATGTCATGTAAGATGTTGAACATCAGGGCTAGGTCTTTTTCTGAAATAAAGTCAAACCTACCAGTCTTAGGAAAAAGAGTCCTAGATATGATGCTTAGGAGGAGTCGCATTTCAGCTGAAAGCTGATTTGCAAACACCTCCTCTATAGGGGATTGGGGTGGTCTCCCTAAAATGATCGTAAGGGCCTCTGTCCTATCAGCTGGATGAGTGGGAGCAATCTCCTCTCGGGAGAGGTGGAGGACTCGAGCAATGAGATCCTCCGAGACAAAAATAGGGACATTTGCTACTGTCCCTTGAATACCACCGCCACCCCGTGTGACGGTCCCATAGAATTCCATAACTAGCCCTGGGTAGGTAGGGAGGTCAAGAGAACAAAAATACTCTAGACTTTGGGCCCTAAGATGATGCCCTAAGGTGAACCCTTCCCGGGAGAGAAAGTCAAAGTTGACTTTTCTCCCGGTAGAGACAACCCTCCCAGCGCACGGACGTGAGAGAACCGACCTAGGCGGAGAAGGAACCGGAGGTGGTGGCCTCACGAGTTCGTTCCGCGCCATGGACCGTCTCTCGGCGCTGCTCGCGGTGAGAGGTCTCTTTCGGCTCGGGACAACGGCTTTTCTAGGCATTTTTGACCTAAATTCGAAGGAAAGACAAGAAGAAAGGGAGAAAATACGGGAAAAACGATGAGAAAATGGGTTGGGGACAAGGTAGGAGACGACTATAGGGCTTTTATGAATAGTGGCGGCCGAAATAGAAGTGGGAAAAAATATTTCGATTAGGGTTAAAAGACGGATTCTCGACCTCGAGTCGACTCCAGTAAGGCGCGAGACAACTCGACCTTGAGTCGATTCCTGAATATGCGCGAGTCGACTCGCATACAAGTCGGCTCTTACATTCATTCGAGTCGACTCTAACTCTAGCACATAACCAAAATCTCAGTTAATTTTGTGCCAAAAGAGAGAGAGATATGGAAATCTTTAGAACTTAAGGAATGATTTGATGATCACAGACGTGAAATCCTATATCCAACATAAGCTAATCATCAAAATTACTGAATTAGAGAAGAGTATCACAAGAATGGATCAAGCACTCCTAACCCTCTTCTAAGAGTACAAAATCGATCTTCACTCAAGGGTTTTGTGAAGATATCAGCAAGTTGATCATCAGTACAAACAAATTCAAGCATCACACATGATGTCACCATTTAACACATGATCTCTTATGAAGTGATGTCTTATCTCAATATGTTTAGTTCTTAAGTGCTGAATTGGATTTTTAGTTAGATTTATGGCACTTGTATTACACAATTTATGGGAATCTTATCTTGTTTAATGCCATAATCTTCAAGTTGTTGCTTGATCCATAAAATTTGAGCACAACAACTTCCGACAGCAACATATTCGGCTTCCGCCGTAGATAGTGCAACCGAGTTTTGTTTCTTGTTAAACTATGAAATTAAGTTCTCTCCTAAAAATTGACATAACCCGCTAGTGCTTTTTTATCAAGTTTACAACCAACGAAGTCGGAATCAGTGTACCCTATTAAGTTTATGCTTGATTTTTTAGAGTACCATAAACCTATGTTTTTTATTCCTATTAGATATTTAAAAATTTTCTTAACTGCAATTAGGTGTGATTCCTTAGGATTAGATTGATACCTAACACATATGCATACACTAAACATGATATCAGGTCTACTTGCTGTAAGATATAATAAAGATCCGATCATACCTCTATAAAGCTTTTGATCTACTGACTTACCTAATTCATCTTTGTCTAGTTTGCATGATGAGCTCATGGAAGTGCCAATCAACTTGTTTCCATCCATATCAAATTTTTTCAGCATTTTCTTGATGTACTTAGCTTGATTGATGGAAATTTCTTCCTTAGATTATTTGATTTGAAGTCCGAGGAAGTAATTCAATTCTCCAATCATGCTCATCTCAAATTTACTCTGCATTAATTCAGCGAATTCTTCGCAAAGACGATTGTTAGTAGCACCGAAAATAATATCATCTACATAAATCTGCACTACCAATATATCTTTATTTTTCTTTTTTAAAAATAAGGTTGTATCAACATTCCCTCTAGAGAATTCATGGTCTAATAGAAATTTGCTAAGTCTTTCATACCATGCTCTAGGGGCTTGTTTTAGACCATAAAGTGCTTTATTTAATTTGTAGACATGGTTGGGGTATTGATGATTTTCAAAACCAGAGGATTGTTCTACATAAACCTCCTCATTAATATACTCATTCAAGAAAACACTTTTTATATCCATTTAAAATAATTTAAAATCTTTATAACATGCAAATGCTAGTAACAATCTAATTGCCTCAAGTCTGGCCATAGGAGCAAAAGTCTCATCAAAGTCTATACCTTCTTCTTGATTATAGCCCTTTGCTACTAGTCTAGCCTTGTTCCTAACCACAACTCTATTTTCATCAAATTTATTTTTGTATATCCATTTAGTTCCAATTATTAAATATTCAGAGGGTCTTTCAACTAAGTTCCATACTTTGTTTCTTGTAAATTGGTTAAGTTCCTCTTGCATAGCATTTATCCAATTTACATCACTTTCAGTTTCTTCAATATTTTTAGGTTGTAAATGTGAAACAAATGCAAGATGATTATTTAAGTTTCTAAGAGAGACTCTAGTTCTAACAGGCTGAGATGGATCATCTAAGATTAACTCTTTAGGATGACCGTGAGCATACCTCCAAGCCTTTGTAAGCTCATGTTCAGCAATTACCTCTTGACTTGTTGAAGTCTCTTCAATTTGCTTCGGTTCATCCTCTTGTAAGGTCATGTCGTCCATCTTTTCTTCGAGTATCCCTGCATCATCATCAAAAGCTACTCTCTTACTAGAGGAAGCATCATTAGTCTCATCAAAAACAACATGAATTGACTCTTCAATAACAAGAGTTCTTTTGTTGAAGACTCTATATGCCCTAGTTGATGTAGAGTACCCCAAAAAGATACCTTCATCAGATTTGGAATCAAATTTTTCTAGATTATCTTTTTCATTATTATGAATAAAACACCTACAACCAAAAATATGAAAATAGTTTACTTTGGGCTTTCTATCTCTTCAAAGTTCATAAGGTGTTTTCTTTACTATTGGTCTCAATAAAACTCTATTTAGTATATAACATGATGTGTTAATAGCCTCACCCCAAAAGTACTTTGGAAGATCACTTTCACATAGTATGGTCCAAGCCATTTTCTCTAGGGTTCTATTCTTTCTTTCAACCACTCCATTTTGTTGTGGAGTCCTAGGTGCAGAAAAATTATGAGTTATCCCCTTTTTACTACAAAATTTTTCAAATAGATGATTTTCAAATTCCGTTCCATGATCACTTCGAATAGTTATAACTGAAGCATTTCTTGTATTAGTAACTTCCTTATAGAATTTCTTAAATACTGAAAATGCTTCATCTTTATGAGCTAAAAATATGACCCATGTATATCTAGAAAAATCATCTACAATAACAAGACCATACTTGTTTCCACCAAGACTTGTGGTCCTAGTTGGTCCAAAAAGATCCATGTGAAGTAGCTCAAGGGGTCTAGTAGTAGAGACACAATTTATAGATTTAAAAGAACTTCTAGATTGTTTGCCAAATTGACACGCTCTACAAATTTTATTTTTCTCAAATTTTAGCTTTGGCAAACCAATCACAGAATTTCTTTTAACTAATTTAGATAGTGTATCCATACTTGTATGACCTAATTTACGGTGCCATAACCAACTTGCATCATTGACCTTAGTATCACTAGCTACTAAGCAGCGGCTATTTTTGGCAAGATCTTTAAGATCTACTACATAAACATTGTCACGTCTTAGTCCTTTGAACACTAAGCTATTGTCAATTGAGTTGATTATGATGCACATAGTTGGCTTAAACAAAACATCAAAATCTCTATCGCATAATTGACTAACACTAAGTAAGTTATGCTTGAGACCATCTACAAACCGAACATTATCAACAAAGGTTGAAGGCGTGATTTGTATTTTACCGATACCAATGATGTGACCTTGGTTATTGTCTCCAAAAGTCATCGCGCCTCCTTTTTTAGAATATAGGGTGAAGAATTGCTCCTTGTCACCCATCATGTGTCTTGAGCAGCCACTATCCAAGTACCAACAGTGTTTATTGAGCTTGGCTACAAGACATTCCTACACAAAGAAATCATACAATCTTAGGTACCCAAGTTTTCTTGGGTCCTTCAATGTTAGTTGTGTTAGTTCCTTTTGGAACCCAAATCATTTTAATCTTTCTTTTAGCTTCTGTTTTTCTATGATTATATATATTAACTTTATATCCTACTTTACCACAATAAAAATAGGTCACATTCTTAATTTTACTTTCACCGGCTTTTACAAAAAAAATTTTAAGTAGTTTTTGCTTGTTATTAGGCTTATACCCTAACTCGGCTCTATTAAACACAACTCTTTGACTATTAAGGATCATTTCTAGTTTTTCAGAGCTATAGGTAAATTTCTCTACAATAGGTTTATATTTTTCAAGTTCTTTAGTTAATCTCAAGTTTTCTTCACTCACTGATTTAACATTAGTAATTGAATTATCTTTTAAAGTATGATTACTGTTTTTAAGTTCTGAAATTTCCTTAGTTAGTCTTTCTTTATCTTTGATTAAGACATCAGTTTTTTGAGTTAGCAATTGGGACCTTGTTTTAAGTTCTAAATTTTTTTGACTAAAGAATTCTTATCCTTAATTAATTTATCATTTTTATGAATGTAAGATTGATTAGTTAGCTTTAATTTTTTATTTTTAAAGTTTAGTGTTCTATATTCATCCATTAGTTCATTAAAGGCAGCATACAATTCTTCAAATGTAAAGTCTAAATGAGTTTCAGATATTACCTCATTTTCGTTTGCCATAAAATAAAAATTAGCCTTCTCCTCTTGTTCTTCTTCCGATGATGATGATGATTTATCGAAGTCAGTCCATATGGTGACAAGAGCTTTCTTCTTCTTGTGTTTGTTGCCCTTCTTCAGTAAGGGGCAGTCGGCTCTAAAATGACCAGGCTTCTTGCATTCATAGCATCCGGTTCCCTCACTTTCTCTTTTCTTACCTTTATCCTTGTTGAAGGAATTCGAGGGAACTCTCTTTTTATGGAAGGATTTCTTCCTATTGATGAATCTTCTGAATTTCCGTACAAGGAGAGCCTCTTCATTATCTTCATCATTTTCTTTACTGCTAATACTGCAAGAAATATCTTTGTTAGACGAAGTAGACTTGAGGGCAATTACCTCTTTCTTGTGGAAGGATTCTTCCTCGCTGTGTTGTTTCATTGTGAGCTCATGTGTCATTAGAGATCCAAAAAGCTCTTCGAGTGGCAGCTTGTTCAAGTCTTTTGCTTCCTGGACTGCCGTGACCTTGGCTTCCTATGACCTTGGTAAGGAGCGAAGAATTTTTCTGACAAGATCACTGTTAGTATAACTTTTGCCAAGGCTTTTTAAGCCGTTGACAATGTCAGTAAATCTTGTGAACATGCTAGAGATGGTTTCATTAGACTCCATTTTAAATAGTTCATATTTGTGAACTAGCATGGTAATTTTAGATTTCTTGACTTGATTTGTGCCCTCATGGGTCACTTCAAGTCTATCCCATATCTCTTTTGCAGAATTACACGTAGAGATTCTATTGAATTCATTAGGGTACAAGGCACAATAAAGAACATTTATTGCTTTGGCATTTAGTTGTGCCTTTCTTCTATCATTATCATCCCAATCTTTTTCAAACTTGGGTATAGCAATATTATCAACATAGATAGAAGGAATATATGGTCCATTAATTATGATGCTCCAAACATCATAATCTTGGGCTTGAATAAATATTCTCATTCTAGCCTTCCAATAGATATAGTTAGCTCCATTGAACAATAGAGGCCTATTGGTGGATTGCCCATTACTAAGGGAAGATCCAAAAGGGGTTGTCATCTTAATCTTTAACTTTTTTTAAGGATTGGAACACCAATCGATATAAGAGCACCTGCTCTGATACCACTTATTTCCCAAGGAGACAACCCAAGAGGGGGGGTGAATTGGGTTTTAATTAAATATTGACCAATTAAAACTATAATGAGTAACTAACTAAAACTATTGCAAGCAAATTAGTTAGTTTAATAGATGCAGTGAGTGAAGAGAGAGAAAGAAACAATCAGCCAATACAAACACAATAAAGTTTATAGTGGTTCGGAGCCAACTCTTGCTCCTACGTCCACTCTCCAAGCCGCACTTGAGAGTTCACTATAATCCCTAGGATTACAGCCGGTTGTTTTATAAGCTCACAACCCAACTTGTTGTTTTAACGAGTTTACAACGAACTCGGTCGGTTTTCACAGGCTCACCGACTAGAACCACCCGATTATTTTTCTGGGTTCACAATCAAATCCAGTTAGTTTTTCTCGGTTCACCAACCACAACCTTACACCGTTGGTTTTATCTTTGGCTCACCAACAAACCTTGCAACCCTTGATTCAATCCCCTGATTGAATCAAGTAAGAAAAACAAAGTTTAAGTGTTCACAGAGAAAGCTTCTAAAAAGCAGATGTGAGAGCAATATAAATAGAGTAAAGTTAGAAACCCTCAAACAGATTTTAGATGGAGAAGTAGGGGCTTCTCGATTTCTGAGTGTCCTCTTGAAAGCACTGAAGGTTGAAGGACAGTAGGAGAGCCTTGAATGCAAAGGAAGTGCTTTTCGGAATGAGTTGAATGCTCTTCTTCCTTCTTTTTCTTGGATTTCCTCTCTTGAAGCTCTTGGTGTTTGAAATGCATTAATGCTCAGATTGAATGGCTTACTACTTGTCTACTACTGTTCACTCTGGCTATTTAAGTGGTTCCATTTGAAAACTAGCTGTTAGAGACTGATTTGGAGCCGTTCTGTTCGGTCTGCACATCCTGACAATATATCCGTTGGGATCGGAGTCGACTCGTGTGATCTGGAGTCGACTCGTCTGTTGCTGGAGTCGACTCATGCTTTACTGGAGACGACTCGCCCGTTGTTCAGGATTTGAATTAAAGTGCTTGTCCCGTCCTGGAGTCGACTTGGACCAAACCTCGAGTCGACTCGTGCGATCTGGAGATGACTCGGGCACTAGGAGTCGGCTCATTCTCAGGGTTCCAGAAATCCATCTTTCTATTTTTCTTCCTCGAGTCGACTCGGGTCTTCTTGGAGTCGACTCGGCTCTCTTGAGAGGCGATTCGAGATCTTCGGGAGACGACTCATTCTAAGAGTCCAAAAAACCGATTCTCTGTCTATTGAACTGATCTGTCTCGGAGTCGACTCGCGCTTTGTTGGAGTCGACTCGGCTGACTAGGAGGTCGACTCTAAACTCTTGGAGTCGACTCGTTCACAGGGTTTCCGAGATTGGTTCTCTGTCTTTCAGACTGCTTTTCTCTGGAAATCGACTCGGACATAACTAGGAGTCGACTCGCCAAACATCGGAGTCGACTCGTAACCTTCTGGAGTCGACTCGGTAACAGGGTCTAAAATCCATCGTTCTGTCTTTCTGTCTGTTACCCTTTGGAGTCGACTCGGAACTGTCGAGAGTCGACTCGGCAAGCATCGGAGTCGACTCGAAACCTTTTGGAGTCGACTCACTGATAGTGTTTGAAACTTTTCTTTCTGTCTGTTCTCAGTCGGAGTCGACCGTAGAGTATCGGAGTCGACTCGAGCTTGTGCCGAAACCTTTAAACCACTCGGAGTCGACTCGTAATCTTCCAGAGTTGACTCGGGATGCAGACTTTGGTTCAAATTAAGTCTAATACTTATCCAAATTACTTTGAACCAAAGCTTAAGGCACTTAACTAGAAATTCACACGTATTTGCCTGAAACACTAGATTGAATTCATTAGTACAACATAAAATATACTCAAATGCTTTGAGCTCATCAAAATCAAATAGGGGTTTACTCAATCACTCCACAGATGTCATTTTCTATTAAGAGAATATCATCCACATACAAAATAAGAAATACAATCACTGAACTGTTAGCCCATTTATATATGCAAGGTTCTTCTTCATTCTTAATGAAGCCATATGTTCTGATCACTTTATCAAAACGTATGTTCCAACTCCGAGAAGCTTGCTTTAATCCATATATGGATCTCTAAAGCTTGCATACCTTTGATTCATTTGCAGATGTAAAATCTTCAGGTTGTATCATATACACCTCTTCTTCCAAATCTCCATTTAAGAAGACGGTTTTCACATCCATCTGCCAGATTTTATAATCAAAATGTGCTGCTAGCGCAAGCATAATCCGAACGGATTTGAGCATTGCTACGGAAGAAAATATTTCATCATAGTCAATACCATAACGTTGACGATATCTCTTGGCAACCAGACGGACTTTGTAGATCTTCACCTTTCCGTCTGCGCCCCTTTTTCTTTTGAAAATTCATTTGCACCCTATGGGTTTTATTCCTTCGGGTGGGTACCAATGTCCATACATTATTGACCTCCATGGATTCCATTTCAGAATGCATGGCTTCCAGCCATTTTTCGGAGTCATTCCTCTGCATTGCATCCATATAGGTGATCGGATCCTCATTATTTTCATCAAGCTCAATAAGATTTTCGTTCCGGACCAAGAAACCTTATTATTTGTCCGGCTAACGTGGTACTCTACCAGATCGCCTTAAGGATGTTTCTATTATGGGTTTTGTTCTTGATCTAATCAAATCATGTTCTAATAGTTCAGTGGGTGGTGTCGGTTCTTCTACATGTTGAATTTTTTCAAGTTCAATATTAGAGCCATTAGTTTTTTTCTCCAAAGAATTCCTTCTCCAAGAAGACAGCTCTATTGCTGATGAACAACTTTTGTTCTTCAGCAAGGTAGAAATAATAACTCTTAGTTTCTTTTGGATAGCCGACAAAGAAACATCTATCAGACCTAGCTTCGAGTTTGTCTGCTTTCAAATGTTTGACATAGACCGGGCACCCTTAAACCCTAAGGTGAGTGAGCACCGGTTTACGTGTTGTCCACATCTCATGTAGTGTTTTAGTTACAGACTTACTCAAAACTTTATTAAGAATATAGGAAGCTATTTGGAGCGCATATCCCCAGAAGGATATTGGCAGACTAGTATACCCCATCATGGATCGAACCATGTCAACAAGGTTCGATTTCTCCTTTCTAACACTCCATTATATTGAGGTGTATCAAGAGAAGTCCACTAAAAGAGGATCCCATTCTCTCCTAGATATGTCATAAACTCACTGGTGAGGTATTCACCTCCTCGGTCTAACCGAAGAGTTTTAATACTCTTTCCAGTTTGTTTTTCTACTTCATTACGGAATAGTTTGAATATTTCAAATGATTCAGACTTATGTCTTATAAGATAGACATACTCATACCTAGATAGGTCGTCTGTAAACGTAATGAAATAAGAATATCCACCTCTGGCTTTTGTGTTCATTGGCTCGCATACATTAGAATGTACAAGGCTCAATATATCATTGGCTCATTCACATTTTTCAGTAAAAGGTGACTTGGTCATCTTTCCAAGAAGACAGGATGCGCAGGTGGTCAATGATTCACAATCATCAACATTGAGGATACCCTCTTGAGCTAACCTGTTTATCCTTTTCTTGTTAATGTGACCCAGCTTACAATGCCAAAGGTAGATATCGAAGACACTATCTATTCTAGGGCTCTTACTTGACGTGTACATTACATTAACAGATTGCAATAATATGTAAATGCCGTTACTCAAGTGTCCATTCATTATAGTAACACCATTCATAATGATATCACAATAACTTTTCTTTATTAAAATTTCATAATCATTCTTGATCAAAAGGCCTACAAAAATAACATTCAATAAAAACGTTGTACAAAAGTGACAATCACTCAAGACAATTACATGAGAATTGAAAACTAATTTGAGAGTTCCTAAAGCTAGAACTGGAACTGATCTTCCATCTCCAACGTTCAGGAATCTTTTGCGGTCTCCAAATCTCTCACTGACCTAAAGTTCCTGCAACGAATTGCAAATATTAAACGGACTTCCAGTATCCAATACCCAGGTCGAATTATCACAAACAGAGAAATTACAAGGTGTTATCATATAAGTACCTTGATCTGTAATTGTTTGCACTTTTCTCTTACTCGGTCTGTTCGAATCAAGTGAGGCAATGTACTGAGGACAGTTCCTCTTCCAGTGCCTCTCTTCTTGCAGTAGAAGCATTCTGCCTAACTCTGGTCAGCTTTCTTCTTTGTCTGACTCTGCTTAGATGTCTTAGCACGTTGCACTTTATTGTTCTTATTTTTCTTATTCTTTCCTTTCTTAAAGGGACGACGCCCTCCCGATGATCCTCCCACCACATGCACCGACTTCTTTTGGAGCTGATGGTCCTTCTCAAAGGTCTGCAATAATCCCAGCAATCCGTGGTAATTAACTGCAGGTTTTGTCATTCCAAAATGACTAAGGAAAGAGCGGTAAGATGTAGGCAGAAAATTCAGAATCGCATTCTTTCCCAACTGATCGTGCAGGAAAAACCCGAGCATGTTCAGGCTACTCGATCATGTATAGTACATGATCAATAACTGAGGCCTCATCCTTCATTCGGGCGCTAAAAATGATACAACTAGTCTTGTGCCTTTAACATCATCGGGAACGCCAAAAGACTCATTCAATATTTGGAGCATGTCTTCTGGCTAAGCATTCTCGAACCTGCGACTGAACTCGTCGTTCATAGCAGCTAGCATAATGCAATGGACCGTAGTTCGGTCATTGAGCCACTTCAAGTAAGTGTCTCGAATCGCTCCTCGTGCATTCGGAGCAAGCTGCTCAGGTGCTAGATCTGTCAGAATGTACAGAATCTGTTCGTGCTCTAAAACAATCTTTAGCTTTCTATGCCAGTTTTTAAAGTTGGGTCCTGTCAGCTTGTCGCTACTCTAACAAGGATCGGAGCAACAAATTTGTGGCCATTTCTGCATAAAGGAAAATCATGAACCTTATTAGTATATGAATTAATTAATCCTAAAGACTTGGACTTTAGTCTAAAGGTTCTTCCACTATTTTATACAAATTGTTAACCTCTACATTCAATTTGAAGAGTTACCCTAATCCTTTGGTGGGCACTAGAATCCATATGACCGCATATGGGCCCAAGTGTGACTCAGCTAACCCATGTGCATCAATGGGTAGGTTCTTAACCAATTATTTCATCTAAACAATTTCTAGTATTTATTTTACCCCAGGCACCTCTTCAGCAGGCGTGTGGCGCCTCCACTGAAAGTCCTGGTTAGGTCCAACCATTAACATGACAGAATTCAATGTAACCCACTAACAAATAGTCGGGCCTGAGTGTGGCTCGGCTAACCTGATTACCTATTAGAGAGCACAATTGGATCATCATATTATGGATGATAATTCTAATGGCTGATAAGCACCAGGCGCGTGGCGCCTCCAATGATTATCGAACCATTAGACCTATTACCATTCAACTTAATGGGAGGCTTTGAGCTAGTTATCTCTATAACTATTTCATTTTAGGGACCTAATAATTTTAAAGAATTTGATTTAAGAGAGAGAAGAGCAGAGAAGAACTGGTTAATCTTGACCCTCCCACTGACTTCACCAAGTCAGATTAAAAGAACTAGATTCAACCCGGTTCTTAGGCACCTAGATCAGTCACAATGATTTTTCTTACAAGCATGGGTCTACTCGAATCATTAAGTGATATAATCAAAAATGATTGACCAAGTCGGTCAGGTAAGTAAGATCGGTGGGAAGGATATGTCATTAACTCGATAAAGATGAATCAGTGCAAGTAGCTCCCAATTAAAAATTACCGGTCAAAACTGCCAAACTTACCTTAAACACCGACTGGTTAATCAATTTTGATTTTGACCATCCTAATGACTCGGACTCAACCATTAAGCCTCAATCAAGTTCCATTTGGTTTAATCAAAAATATGTACTTGATCTAGTACAACTATTGCATTTGATTGAGTATCCTTGACCTAATCTAATTACTACTTAGTTAGATTTGATCAATTACTTCAATTAGTCCATCTATGATTTTAACCCTAGGTCTAACCCAGTTCATTAAAACTTGATTTGAGCTAACCCAAAAACTTTCAAGATTTATGCAATGTCAATTAGATTTCAATTCACAATTCTAAATCACTTAATTCTCAATTAAGTGTAGGTTTATGAAAAATTTCAGATCACTGTATAAGTCTTGAATCACATGTTAATTACAAACTTTTAGTTCTTAAAACTTATTTTCAGATCTGAGTTTGTCAATTAAATAAGCTAATTTTATATTTAATTCATGTTTAAATCTTATTTGACTTATGTTTACACATCAATATACAAACTAACATGACTTTAATTTAAACAACATACATCATATGCATCTAATTTTCAGATCTGATTTATCATATAAAAATAGCAATTAAATCAATCATAAATTTCTTTTAAATATGATCTAAACATATCTATGATTTCATATTTAATTACAAAGATTAAAACTACTTTTAATCTTCTTTTCGTGATTCATTTTCAAGGATTGGATCACAGTGGCACCCCTATACGCCATAAGAGATTCCATTGAATGGGAAAAGAGGGTTATGAACCATTCTTTCTATGACCGGACGGCCTGATGATCATTCCAAATGGATTACTTGACTATTAGGATTACAAAACTTGTTTTAGGCATAAATGTTTAAACTACTTTGAACCTGTGGCTCTGATACCACTGTTGGAAATCCTAGTGGTCACATGCATATATTTTTAAAAATTTTACAGCGGAAGCATGAATTAAACTATTTAATTCTTATGCATGCTAGAGATCATTTCTCTACAACAAAAATAGATCCAAGATTTTAGACATTTATCCTAAATCTTATGCATGATTCTATGTCTAACATGTACTCATGCAGAATTTCAGCAACCTAGTTGATTTCTAATCCTAATTTCTAATGAGATTAGATCTGATACCTTTTTGCTTTGAGAATTTTGATGACACCTTAATCACCTTGTGTAGCCGCACATGCATCCGGCCTCTACAGATAGTCCATGCGAAGCTCTAGGAAGATCTTCCTCCATGGGAGTGCTAGCTCACGTAGAGGTGCTGCAATGGCTGATCCTTTCTCCTTCGAAGTACTCAACCTTTGATTTTTCTTTGAAGGGACGAAGGATGGGGATGAAGGAGAGGAAGAAAAAGAGGTGAGGCAGCTGGTTTCAAAAATTTTTTGAACCTCTAGGTCTCTCAAAAAATTCTTACACCCAAACCCTAGGCGTGGGGGTCCTTTTATAGCCAAAAGACCCCCATGCCTCACACCTCATTTAGCCAACGAATTTTGGCTGATAAAAACCTCAAAAATTTTATAACGGCAGCTAAGAGGATATGCTTATCCCTCTTTTTGATGCACTTTAAATTCCTAAAAATTAGGGGTTCATGCGCCCCAACTTCAGCCACACGCCACCATCTCTTTTTGCACCATACATTCCTAAAAATGTGGGATTTCATCCTAATCTCTTTAGGAAGGTTTGAGGCACCATATTTATTCAAAAAATAGCCCCACGCCTCCTCTTTCCTCATGCCAAAAATTGGCCAAAAATAAGGAGGAGAGGCGCCACTAATTTTAGGGATAAGGAAGAGGTGTCTTTCTTCTCCAAGAAAGAAAGCTAGAGTCCTAAAATTTAGGAATTCTTCTTCTTATCAATTTCTAAATTTTTGAACTTAGAATCCTTATCAAATAAGAACTTTTAAAAGACTCGGGTCAAGACCAATCTAATTGGGTCAAGTTTGATTAATTGGGTCGAGCCCAATCTACTTAGGTCGAACCCAATCCAACTAGGTCAAACCCTGATGTAGCCCAAATTGAATTTTATTCAATTTAGCTCAACCTAAGCTCAATCATTCAATCAATTGAGTTAATTAGCAATCTAATTGCTAATTAATTTTTTAATAATTTAATAATTATTTTACTGCAATTTTTGCTGAGGGTAATCTGTTAATCGAATTGACCGATGTACCCCTGGACGATTCTTAATCGTCCATCAGCCATTTGATCAACCTAGAAACTTCTATGCATGTGACCTCATAGGTTCGAACCTAAACCGGTTAGCACAAGAACGACATTCTGTACTAATCGAAGTGACCAGCTAGTAATGGTACCCGACGTCTAGATAGGCCAAATGATTGCAAAGCAACATTCTGGAACCCTTGGACTATAGTTATCGTATAATTCATCCCTATGACACCAAATGTCTAGGATAACTTTAGAGTTCTATCAACTTTTTAATCAGTGCATCCAAAATGTATTTTAACTTTACAAATCTTGTGACTCCTCACAAGAATTACTCTGGCCAAGATTTTGCTAAATTGAATATAAGGGCATTATCTCCTATCACCAGAAGGGGTCAATTCCATCTTGACTCATACACCGACTTCGCAAGTACTTGACTGCACCCAATAGCCTTCCATCACTAAATTAGAAATTCAGATAATTCGGTATCTAAGTACAGTGAGTTACTTGCAAGTCACCGTGGTGATCTTAGGTCTGAGGGATACTTATATCCATATCCACTCGGAACATCTCTTGATAGCAGACTATTCCGGAACTGGTCATGTTCAGTGAAATGTACTCCTATACTTCACCTGTGTGGCATATCAGTGTCTCTATACTCCTTGATTAAGAGGACAACCAACAATATGGCACACAATGATCTATTATTGATAATGCTATTGTCCTAGTAATAGCATATCGTTTGGTTGCGAACAGGTTTGAAGACTCATAGACAAATCCTCCTTTGTCCTTTGAAAAGAGTCCTAAGGACTTCATCACATTACAAGAGTTCAAAAAGATGTACAAAATATATGCGATGAATAATGCCAAATAACTTTTTATTAATTTATTAATTCATATACAATTCAATCATCAACAGGCTGACGATTGACTTTTAGGACACAATTCCTAACCTCAGTTTCTTTTGAGAGTTGAGATACTTTAAAGCCTCACTGTCTGAATACAATACAAATTCTTGCAGTAGCAAATAGTGTCGCCAATGTCGTAAATCCTACACTACCGCATAGAATTTCTTATCATAGGTGGAATAATGCAACCTGTCGTTGCTTAATTTTTTGCTAAGAAATGCGACAGGGTGGCCTTCTTGGCTTAACACGCCTCCTATGTCAATGCCAGAGAGGCATCACATGCAACCTCGAATACCTTTGTGAAATCAGGAAGGCGCAAAATAGGAGCTTCGATCATCCTTTTCTTAGTTTCATTAAATGCTTGGGATGCTGATTTAGTCCAGATAAAGTCTTCTTTCTTCATGCAATCCATAATGGGAGATATTATTGAACTAAAATTGTTAATGAAGCGGCGAAAGAAAGTAGCCAAGCCATGAAAACTACGTACTTCCGCTAGAGTCTTGGGCTCGAGCCAATCGACTATCGCGCTTACTTTCTCCAAGTCAGCAGAAACATCCTTAGAAGACACCATGAATCCTAAGAAAGCGACGTGATCGGTCAGGAAGGCATACTTCTTGGGGTTTGCAAAGAAGCTTTCTCTCCTAAGGACATCATAGACCTGCCTTAAGTGTGAGAGATGGAGCTCTTGAGTTTGACTATGTATAAGGACGTCATCAAAATATACTACGACAAATTTATTTAAGAAAGGTCGAAAGATCTATGTCATCACCCTCATAAAAGTACTGAGAGCATTTGTTAACCCAAATGGCATAACTAACCATTTGTAGAGTCCATCTTTGGTCTTAAAGGCAGTTTTCCATTCATCCCCAGGATGAATCCGAATCTGGTGGTATCCACTCTTCAGGTCGATCTTGGAAAAGACCGTAGCACCATACATAAAATCTAAGAGGTCTTCCAGCCTAGGGATGGAAAAATGATACTTAACCATAATTTTATTGATGGCACGACTATCAACACACATCCTGCAAGAACCATCTTTCTTGGGAGTGAGGAGTGCGGGTACAGCACAGGGGCTCAGGCTCTCACGAACATACCCTCAGGTGAGAAGTTCGTCAACTTGATGTTTCAATTCAGTGTGCTCGTTTGGATTGAGCCTATGATGGAGAAGATTGGGTAAGGATGTTCCAAGAACAAGATCAATTGCATGCTGGATATCATGCATCAAAGAAAGTGTATCTAGAAGACCCTTAGAAAAAATAGAGTAAAACTCCTCCAGCAGGGGAACGACTACCGGTGAGTGCTCAGGGTTCAACTCCACATTGATGACTCTAGCCACAAGGGCAAACACAAGTGATTGACTTTCGATATCCTTCATTACCATTTTCGAAGTAATGATGTGAAGTGATTCATCTTTTCGTAGAGTGGCACTCTTCTTTTCAGGGGCGGGCTATCTAGGAGGTAATGAGTTCAGTATAATTTTCCGACCCAGGAACATAAAGCTACACGAATTCGAACGTCCATGAAATGTGACGTCCATATCGTATAGCCAAGGTCTTCCTAGAATGACTTAACCTACATCCATTGAAATGCAGTCACACCAGATTTCGTCTTTATATGATAGAAATTGAATCGGGACGATGCATCTTTCCGACATCGAAATGGATGTCTTATCTACCCAAGCTACCTTATATGGATTGGGATGATGATGCAGTCGGGGTGAGCTACAGAATTTTTTTTCTTCTTCTCTTTTTTCTTCTTCTTTCTTTGTCAATGGTGACTAGGATTTTTTATGGGTGGAATGGAGGAGGAAGAAGATGGGTTGCTGGTTGAATCAGATTGGGCTCGAGGATGAGTATCCGGTTGACTAAAATTGGACACCAATTTGAGGTGGCGGCTGAAATTGGTTGGACCAAATGTTGGTTAGGCTGAAATGTGGTTAGTTAGAGTTTCATTTGGAGAGGGACTTCAGGGAGGACGTGATGGGGTTTGAGTGTGAAGGGTTTGGGGTGTGACTTGGATTAATCTGAATCCTAATGAGATTAGGAGTGGCAGATGAGAGGAGATGAGGTGGCACGATGGGATTTGAGCAGATGAAAGATTGGCGCAAGGGAATATTGGCGTGAGCTTTGTGGATAAGGATGAGAAGTTAAAAAGGGGTGAACGTGGCTAATCCTAAAGAGGCGTAAATATGGATGAGCGTGAAATATGGGAGGATAAATATGGAGTCGTTTGAGAAAATCTCTCCCTCAAACAATCCAATGGATGGGAGAAGGGAAGATGGCATCTCACCTCTCTTCCTTCATCCCTCTTGGCGTCACACCAAAGGAAGAAAAGGATTTTCTTCTTTCCGTAGAAGAAAACTCAAGCTTGGAAAACAAATTCTAATTTTCATTTCATTCTTCATACCTTCTCTTACATAGAGAGGAAGGTTGGCAAAGATAAGGATTACAACCAGAATTTTATTTGGACTCCTATCCACATAAGGACTCTTTTTAAACTTCAAATCTCCTAATTGATCACCTAGACAACTTGCCAATTGAGGCTTAGCCACACATGGAAGGCTTTTTTTTGGCGTGAGGATGGGAGAATAGGAAGGGATTTTCAGCCGCAAACAAGAGTCTTTTTCAAGTGGGACTCCATCTTGCCGCATGAAATTAAATCCAACTCCTTAGGACTCTATCCCAAATGACATGTGGTCACTCCTAATTAATCAATGACCCACTCGACACCTTGGACTCAATCTAATTAGGCATCGAAGATACTTACCCATTGTGAATTTAAATCAGTTATTACATGGACTCAATCACACCACAACTTGGACTTAATTTTTCCTCACACAAGGACTCAATCCTCTCATATAGAAACTCAACCACTCAATTTCTAAATTAAATCAAGACCCTCCAACACTTTGAACTCAATTAAATCAGGCGTTGTGACAACTAAACCTAATATGACTTGATGCTGAAAACTTGGACCCACTATAATTATTGCTGGAATTTGTGGACCCAATGTGATTTGGTGCTCACCCAAGAAAGGAACTCAATCACCACATGCACCTCCGGCTTGGGCCCATGCTCCTACATCAATTCTTTCCTATTGGGAAGAACTCAACTCCGTCGAGCTGGGGCTGAAGTAAAAAATTCTGGTTCGGATAGGTGCCGCCATTTGGTGCACGCACAGGTGCGGGCTGATGCATGCCGGAAAGGATCTGGTGGAACTGGGAATCGAGTCTGGGATGACAACGGGCTGCCAATGGGATGTCCTTGCACATATGTGGGTCTGGTGTGCACGGGACATGAATCCAGTGCACATGGGATGCGAGATCGGGCGAATGCTGGGAGGCAGTGCTGCATGTAGCTTCTGCGGCTGTGGTGCTTGGTTGCGGCCTCACGCACGGGCGCTGGGCATGGCATCATGCACGGATCAGTCAGGCGCTGCTCGTGCTCTTCATGGCTTCCATTAGAACTCAAATTATTCTCCTTGATTCAGATGGCAACACCTCTGAAATTTTAGGACCTACTCTCCTAGACACCAATGCATACATGACTCCATTCTCACGGCTACTTTCTTGAAACTTTCTTATGGACAAAACTCTTTGGATTATCAGATTTTCAGAAGTAAAATCAGTAATCCAAAGAGGTTTTAATACAATTTTCTTGTTGGCATAGTACAAGGAATAAAAATTAGATCGGCTGTCATACATAACACTGCGATCATACAACCATGGTCTTCCTAGAAGAATATGGCATGCCTTCATGGGCAGTACATCGCACCATACTTCATCTCGAAAATTCTTACCAAGTGAAAAACTAATCAAGATCTTTGTTTAATAGGTATGGAGAAGTCTTCGATCCAACTTACCTGATACGGTTTAGAATGTGGTACCGGTTTCAGATTCAGCTTTTTCAACAAGTCGTTGGATATAATATTGCATGCAGCTTCCATTGTCGATGATAAGATTTATGGACTTGTTAGCATGCTCGATGCGAGTGTGAAAGATATTGGTGCGCCTTCAATCTTCCTCCACGTTCTCCTCCTATTTGCAGCCCATAAGAATCCATCGCACGATGCACACAGGTAGGTCTGAAGATTCTAACTCAACCGCAGGGACTTCTTCATCACGTTCTTCACTTCCTTCATTTTTTTCTTCATCAGCGGGCTGAGAGGAAGGAGAAACTTTGGAAGGCCCGATGATCTCGTCCTCCTCACATACCAACGCAAAACATTAGTCTCAGGTGAGACAAACGACAGCGAAATGGCCTCGCCCGCCACACTTGTTGCACTTTACAGAGTTTTTTCCTTGCGGCGCAGATTGTGGCATAGGTCCTTTATTTTTTTCATTATCCCTTGTAGCACCTCTATCCTGATATGTACTTCGATTAACAGAGGTTTCAGATCTGAAAATAAGGGCGTTACCTTGAGAAAAAGGAACTCCTCGGCTGCTGCTGCATTCGAAAAGCTGTCGTTCAACCGGTGCTTGCGCAGGGCGTCTTTATCGCAGCTGCGATTCAACTCGAATGGCGAGTTGGTATGCCTCCTCTAGACTAAAGATGCACATCGTCATCAACTCTCTTTTGATGTCATCTCTCAGCCAAGATCGGTACCGAGTTAGGGACTATCGCTCCGTCTCCATGAGATTGCTGCAGATCATCAACTCATGGAACCGGGCTGTATACTTCTCTACAGAAGAGCTTCCTTGATGATGTTTTAGAAGTTATTCGAAGAGTGTCTCCTCATAGTCGAGGAAAAGAAACTTCTCCTTCAGACAAAGTTTCATCTCCTCCCAATCATTGATAGCAGAGTCGATGAAGCTTCTCTTCAACGCTATGCCACCACACGCGTGCTTGGCCCTTTAGCTTCATCTTAACGAATCGCACCTTTGTTTCATTGGACATACTGAACCACCCGAAGTAATCTTCGAGGGACATCAGCCAAAGTGGGTTGGGTCCATGCTTCCACTGTAATCGGCAACCTTTACGCGCACTTGCTTCATAGCATCGTCAAAGTCGTTGTGCTCTTGTTGATTTTACTGAACATGAGGGTTTCTGAAATTATTCCCCATACGAGGAATATTTAGAGATGGCATCCGCTGACCCCTTGGTGGCTTTTGAGGTGATAGACCCCTAGAGGAGAAAGCCTCATCGTTGGAATCTTCTCCAAACGGCACTTCTGAATTTTCAGGGTGTGCAGGGACGCGATGTTCATCTTCAAGATTGTTTTGCTCGGGGAAGAGGCGATCCCAAACAACTTCCATCTTCTGATTCAAAGCCGCCACTTGCTGGATGAGCTCGGTCATCAACTCAGCATGATGTTGTTCATTATTGTATGGGTGGCCGCCTCTGGTACTCATGGCGATAAGGATTCACTCTGATACCAATTGATGCAGTCGGGGTGGGCTGCAGAATTTTTTTCTTCTCTTTTTTTTGTTCTTTCTTTGTCAATGGTGGCTAGGGTTTTTTGTGGGTGGAATGGAGGAGAAAGAAGGTGGGTTGCCAGTTGAATTAGATAGGGCTCGAGGATGAGTATCCGGTTCACTAAAATTGGACACCAATTTGAGGTGGTGGCTGAAATTGGTTGGACCAAATGTTGGTTAGGCTGAAATGTGGTTAGTTAGAGTTTCATTTGGAGATGGACTTCAAGGAGGACGTGATGGGGTTTGAGTGTGAAGCATTTGGGGCATGAAACTTGGATTAATCTGAATCCTAATGAGATTAGGAGCAACGGATGAGAGGGGATGAGGTGGCATGATGGGATTTTAGCGGATGAAAGATTGGTGCAAGGGAATATTGGCGTGAGCTTTGTGGATAAGGATGAGAAGTTAAAAAGGGGTGAACGTGGCTAATCTTAAAGAGGCGTAAATATGGATGAGCGTGAAATATGGGAGAATAAATATGGAGTTGTTTGAGAGAATCTCTCCCTCAAACAATCCAATGGATGGGAGAAGGGAAGATGGCATCTCACCTCTCTTCCTTCATCCCTCTTAGCGTCACACCAAAGAAAGAAAAGGATTCTCTCCTTTCCGTGGAAGAAAACTCAAGCTTGGAAAACAAATTCTAATTCTCATTTCATTCTTCATACTTTTTCTTATATAGAGAGGGAAGTTGGCAAAAATAAGGATTACAACCAGAATTTTATTTTGACTCCTATCCACATAAAGACTCTTTTTAAAATTCAAATCTCCTAATTGATCACCTAGACAACTTGCCAATTGAGGCTTAGCCACACGTGGAAGCCCTTGTTGGCGTGAGGATGGAAGAATAGGAAAGAAGCCGCAAGCAAGAGTCTTCTTCAAGTGGGACTCCATCTTGCCACATGAAATCAAATCCAACTCCTTAGGACTCTATCCCAAATGACATGTGGCCACTCCTAATTAATCAATGACCCACTCAACGCCTTGTACTTAATTTAATTAGGCGTCGAAGACACTTTCCCATTGTGAATTTAAATCATTTATTACATAGACTCCATCACACCACAACTTGGACTTAATTTTCTCCCACACAAGGACTCAATCCTCTCACACATGAACTCAACCACTCAATTCCTAAATTAAATCAAAACCCTCCAATGCCTTGGACTTAATTAAATCAGGCATTGGGATAAGTAAACCCAATATGACTTGATGCTAAAAACTTGGACCCACTATAATTTGTTGCTGGAACTTTGTGGATCCATTGTGATTTGGTGCTCACCCAAGGAAGGAACTCAATCACCACACGTGCCTCCGGCTTAGGCCCATGCTCCTGCATCAGATGAGGGGTAGATTTTAGGCCGAGGTGGAAGACAACTTCGGAAGCAATGGCGTTGATGCAACTCCCGCTATCAAATAGGATTTTGCACATTTAACCATTGATCTTAATGAGCGTGTAAAACAGGAAGGTCCTATGCCAATCTTGCTCGGTCTTAGTCTGAGCTAGAGTACACCTAACCACATAAAGCCTAGGATTTTGGTTATTTGGATCAGTGGGCTCCTTTTGGGGTTTAGTCTGGATAAACTCTAACTCGGTCTGTTCGTCTCCAAAGTCTTTTACAAAATTTTCGATGTTTGGTTCGTAGACTTCTTCGACACATTCATTCTCTTAGGTCCCAACTTCTGTTTCAATCTTAGTTTGGTCTTGGCATTACATTGGGACGCTATATGGCCAAATTTTTGGCACCTGAAACATTAGGTTCGGCTTTTAGAAAGAGGGTTGGGACCTAGTATGTCTTTTTCTTTATCATTTGAAGCGTTCTGGATAGGCATCGGGGATGTCCTAGTAGATGCTTGACTAGGGCCGGGCTGGTTAGAAAGATTGGAAAGCGGTTTGGGTTGCGGAAGATAATTTTGATTAGATCGGGCTCCTGGGGACATGGGTCGAGGGTCGATACGCCTCACTACGGGGGGCCGTAAGAAACTATATACATCTTGAGCCAACTGGTATGCTTGGCCAAGGGTGGTAATCTCTCAAAAAATTAGTTCTTTCTAGATCTCCTCGCGGAGTCCTGCCCGAAATCTAGAGAGAGTAACAGTTTCCTCTTCGATTACACTGCACCTCATATGAAACTCCTCAAATCGTGCAATGTAATCAGCAACGGTTGATGTTCCTTGAGTTAGTTTCTGCCACCTATCCATATGGCGTTGTCGGTAAGAGAATGACAGATACTTCTCATTCAGCTTTTTCTTCATATCCTCTCATGTGGTGATACGAGGAAGCCTTTGGATCTCACACATATGTTCAACATTATGCCAGTACTAGTGAGCTTGTCCAATAAGCTTCATTTTCGCAAATCATACTTTTCTATCGTCAGTCATTTTGTACCACTAAAAATAATTATCTATGGCTGCTCTCCAATCAAGATATACACTTGGCTCTAGTTGACCAGCAAAGATGAGGGCATCTACTCTTACGGTACGCAGTAGCCATTCGTCAAGATCGCGCTGGTAATCAGGAGGATGTTGGTTCCTAGGGGGATGGGGAAGACCTACAGGTGGTATGGCCAAACCAAACTCAGGATGGGCTGCAATTGGGGTTGGCGGTTCGGAGTCCTAATGTGTTGCACTAGTGCATGGACCTCTCGCTTGAATTCTTCATTGTCAGCTTGCAAGGTAGTAAACCATTCCATGAGATCTTGTAAAGCCTCGAAATCCATGGTGGCTAAAGGAGTTTTAGATTGGGCAAAGTGGTACTCCCTACTACTACGGGTTGGCATGCAATGACAACATTAGTTGATGATGTGATATGCAATGTTACTAATGAATCCTAACTGACCAAATGTGATACAAAACAACCTACTAATGCAACCTACTATGAATTCAGAAATCAGCAAATTTTTTACAAAAGTAACTTAAAATTAAATGTTACCAATTTGTACTTCGGTTACTTCGAAATTAATGTATGAAATTAATCAATATAAGAAGCTAGATTGCAAGCACGTATTACAGTCGTTCTAATCCTAAAGTAATTTAATCGACGGATGTTGAAAAATACCCTATCGCTAGGGTGTGCTAATTTAATATCTAGATTTAAATGGTGAATAGGATGGGTTTGGTAGTAGATGTTCTAGGTTTTGAAGTTTGACAGTAAAGTAAATTTTCAAAATGGGGCTATCATGCAGAGAATTAGAGCATAATTAGATAAACAAGCCCAAAAGAAAGAAGAACCTATTATCTGTTGTGGATGCAGTCAACCAGAAGTGTCTGTTGTGGAGTCTTGAGCGCGAAGAGGATGACGGGCACTGTGCAAGGAGCTAACTGGAGTTGTGGTCCGGATTCGCGGCAGAGCGGGGCTCTCGGGCTCCTGGATTGGGTTGAACCCTGTGCTGGATCGAGCCTGAGAGAGGGGCTTGCGGTCGCTTGGGCTTAGTTTACACTCAAGAAAATGGCACGCGGGTACAGGGATGTGGGTTGCGAGTTTGGATTTGAGACTTGGACCTGGAAAGAGAAAGGGGTGAAGGGAAGTGGAGTGGACACTCGATGAGGGGGCTTCGAAAGTGGGTTTGGGATTCCTAAGATGAGAGAGGGGAATGGGGGGAGAGGAGCGACGGTGGTGGCTCGGAGAAGAAGAGGGCGAAGGCGGTGAAGGCGGGTGCAATGGAAGGGGAGGATCTGGGGAGTGGTGGAGATGGGGTTCGGGCGATGTAATGAAGCGGGAGCAGCGGTGGCGCGGCTTGAAGGGGACGGTGCTGCGTGCGGCATCGGAGGGCAGAGTGGTGGCGCATCAGAAGCGGCGGAGCGGCGGCACGTCAGAAGCGGCGGAGTGGCGGAGCGGCGACGCTTCAGAGGAGGCGAAGCGGCGGCGCTTCAGAGGAGGCGGAGCGGCGGCGGAACCCTAGTTCTAGGGTTCCTCTTCATCGGGAAGACAGAGGTAAGTAGAAATTGTTTTTTTTTCCTCTCTTTTTTTCTCTTTTTTTTTATTTCTCCGTAATGGATCCGGATTGCTAAAAAAAAGGTTCACGGGTCTATACCTGACCCATTAGCTGACTTAAACCTTCCAACGGTTTCGGAAGGTTGTGCCGAGATTCGCACCGGCGGCTGCGGGCGGATCTCGTGGCTTGTGGTGGCGGCCGACGACTGGTCACCAGCTCCAGCCTATGGTCGTGGGCTCTTTTCCCTAGGAGTAGTGGCCGCCGATGATCTGTGGCTGCTGCAACAAATCTGAGACCGCAGACTCTTATTTTCGGTGGAACTGAGGGACAGAGACGCGAGAAGAGAGGTGATGCTCTCTCTCCTTTTGGCAACGCGAGTTGTGCGTGGCCCTTCAACATGCTCCGATGTTCGCGGTGCGATGGATACGGTGAAAAACTCTTGCGGCAGCCGAGGACGTGCGATTGGAGGCTGCCCTGCTATATACCAAGGTCTGTTGCTTTGGCACAGAGGCAAAGCATGTGCTCTGATACCAAGTTGATAACGAACCGAGACGGAAAAGGACTGCTGTTGATGCAGAACCGAGATGGGACAGAGCTGCTGTGGCGACAGATCAGAGAAAATAGGAGAAAGGGGAAGGAAGAAAGGAGGAGAAGAAGAGAGGAAGGGGGAAAGAAGAAGAAGAAGAAGGAAAGAAGGGAGGAAGAGAAGAAGAAGAGGGAAAAGAGAGAGGAGAAGAGACGTGGGGAAAAAATTCTTAATTCACTTTATTGAACCCTAATCACAATGAGGGTACCCTATTTATAGAGCCTAAACAAGACAATTAACACAAAACCCCTTACACAAAAAATAATTTCTAATAAAGCCCAAAATAACACAAATAAAGCCCTACAACAATAAAATGCAAACAAGCCCAGAAATAAAATAAAATAAAAATGCAAATAAAATGATAGACTAGACGGGCGGATGATCAGCTCCGATGTCTCCATCATCTGTGCTGTAAGGTGGCGCTCTGGCCGCGTGCACAGCAAACAAAGTATGAGAGAAGGAAAATGGGCAGCACCCCTAGCTACTATGGTTGCAACTATCTTGGCCCAAGAGAGCAACGAGGAGGGTGGGGAGCTCATGGATGAGTGGCGGTGGCAATAGGTCTCAGTTGACGATGGTAATTTTTAGTGAAAGAAGGGTGATAGATCTCAAAAAAGGAAAATATAACACATAGAGAGCTAGGGAGAGAAAGAGGAGGTTTTGGGGTGGTAGAGCTTGGCTGCAATGACACGATGGCCACTAGAGATAAGGAAGAAGAAGGGAGGGAGGTCAGTGGTGATCCATTGCAGAGGATGAATGAGGATTCAAATAATTTTGAAAGGGGATAAGTGACGCAATCGGGGTGGGCTGCAGAATTTTCCCTTGATGATGGTGGCTGAATTTTTCTTTCTTTTTTTTTCTAAGCAATGGCAATGGACGTTAGGGTTCTTTGTGGTGGAAGGAAGGAGGAAGAAGATGGGTTGCTGGATGGGTGAGATTGGGTTCGTGGGATTCAACCAAGTGACTAGAATTGGGCACCCAATTGAGTGGGCGGCTGAAATTGGTTTGCAACTAATGGGTTGGCCGGCTTGGGTTATTTAGAGTCCTATTGGAATTAGGACTCAAGGGAGGACGTGGGAAGGGGTTGTGGCATGAGGAATTCGGCTGGGGAGGCTGATGTGGCACACAAGGAGGTGCACCTAAGGAAAGAAGGCGTGAAACAAGAGAGAGAGAGAGTGGATAAGGATGAATTAGTTTTGGAAATCTCATCCAAACTAATTCAAACTTGGAAGGCATGAAGGGGAGGCGTCCCACCTCTTCCTTCAGCCTCTTGGCATCGCACCAAGCAAGGGACTTGCCCCTCCTCACGTTCACAAGGAAAAAATTCAAAATCCAAAGCTGATTTTATTCATCATACCCTCCTTTATATAGAAAGAAAGGTTGGTAAAGGATAAGGACTACACAGAATTTTAAATTGGACTTCTAATTACATGAGGACTCAATTCAAAATTTAAATTTTCTAATTGACCAATCAAAAGCCTTGCCACCTAAGCCTAACACACTTGAACTCATTCCTGATCGCGTGTGGATTGAAACCCCTTCAAAGGAGTTCAGCCGCATGGCAACTAGAATCTTCTCGAAGTACCAACATCAGCATGAAGTTCGGATGACTCCTCAGATTTCATCTAATCTCCAAATTTCATGTTCTTATAGTCATTGGGAAGTTACGGATGTCTACTTTCCAACAAAATTTGAATCAACTTAATTGGACTTCTGTAGCTCCCAAAATATTCAAAATACTATATGGTGTTCAATCTATCACGGATTTTAACTGGATCTGAACTCCGAATTTCTTCCACATGTGAGAGGTCTTCATGGTTGAACTTCTCTTTCTTTTGACATGTGACCACAATTAACCATGGACCCATTCACGCCTTGGACTTAATCTAATTGACATTGAAGAGGCTAACCCATTGTGAATCAAATCACTTATTGCATGGACTCAATCTAATTTCAGCTTGGACTCAACTTTGCTTGGACTAAAATTCTTTCTACTCCTTCACCCAATGTCCCACGCCATTAAATGAGGGTGGTGCTTCATGGTTGGGCTTCATCTCCATGCTCTCCCCATGATTCAATTGGGCTCAACATGATTGATATTGGAACTCCTTGAACCCCATGAAACTTGGTGCACACCCAAGAAGGGAACTCAATCTCCATGCCCAAGGGACTAGACCCAATACTCCACACCCAAGGGGGATGCTCTTGTATCAATAAGCTAGATCAACGAAGAGATAAGTTTAGCCATCAGTTGGCAATAGCTAACGGTCGTTCAAATGGCCCCATCGAGTCGTCATCAACCACGACTTCACAACCTTATTTTCAACAATCAATGGATAGAGACATGATTTCCAGCTTGTCCCCCTTTTCTTTTGAATTTTAGGTGAAAGTCGGTTGGGCTGCCGACTTCATATGGGCCTAGTTTGGGCCGATTATTACACATATACAAAATGATTTTCAAAGTTAGAATTAAATTAAAAAAACTCACGAACAAAAAAAATGAAATTATAATTATTTTAGGAAGCTGTGTTCAGATAAAGGATAATTTTTTTTGGTACAATGGCAATTCACACCCGAAGGATAAATTTTTTCATATTTTCTTCCACACATGAAAAATTTATAAATAAATTTAACTTGAATTTGGTCTCACAGCTAGTTTGAGTTCAACTAGTTTGATCATGGTTAAAATAATCAAAAAAGAGCCTATTTCAACCAATTCGATTATGGTTGTAATCTTCTAGTTTAAGTTTATTATTGAATAGTTGAGCCTTAGGACTAAAACTATATTAAATATGGATTGGATATTGGTATCCATATACAAATTATTTTATTTGCTGAATACAAGTACAGTTACAAATGTTAGTAGCAGGTAAAATTTTATATCCATATTTGTTTTAAATAGATATGAATATAAATCGGATGTTGAAGTATAGATAAACCGGATGCTGAAATATAGATATAAATATAGATATAAGTCGTATAATCAAACTTTATGACTATAGAATTATATAAATTACTAAATAGAAGATAAATCAAACTGATAGCATGCGAATATAGTCACTTTTTTTAAAAAAAATTATAAATATTATATAAAATTAAATAAACTTATAAATAGAGTTCAGATAATGATCATCAAATAGCTCTCTATTCGTATATGTATATATTTATTTTATGAATATGGATTAGGGGTGGCAATCAGGTCGGATCGGACATAAATAGGTCGGGTCAGAAAATCATAAACCTGAACCCGACCTGTTTATTAAATAGGTCAGAAAATTATAACATGAACCCGTTATGTTTAATAAACGGGTAACCTGATCCGACCAGTTTAACCCATTTAATTAAAAAAAACTTTGGGGCTCTCATCTCGTTCTCCGCCGCCTATTCAAATCCCTCTCTATAGCCGCCCTACTCTCTTCCTCCCATCCTTCCGCAAACCCCCACTCCCCATGGAAGAAGATGACGATCTCTGGCAGCGGTTCCTCGAGCTCGACGACGACGACTCCGGCGAAGGGCCCGACTCCCAGCATCTCTCCTCCTCCCCCTTCTCCTAAGGGCTGGACTCTGAGGGATTCAATGGATCCGATGATCTAAACTGAAGGAGGAGAATGGAAACCTAACAGAGATGGAAAAAGCGTATGTTGAGGAGCTGCAGAACTCGTATCTTCTCATTGCCGCCGTCATAACCCTAACCTTAAGCCGCTAGGGTAGGCTCGGGGTCATGAGGGCCGAAGAAGGAGAACGGAGAGAGGGGAGGGCCCGAAACCCTAACCCTAGCCCTCACCGCCGCCCTCGTGCTTTCGGATTCCCCCCTCCCCCAGTGGTCATCAAACTCCCGATACCCTTCGTCTTCGGCGTCCTCCCCGCCGCTCGATTTCAGGTCAATAGCGTTCGGGGGTGTCGTGGGATCGTCGTGGCTGGGGATGGTGAGGGGACGGGTGTTGGAGGGGGGCTTCCAGGGGTCTTGGATGGCAGGGAGTGGCGGGGGTGATCACCGACTAAGGAGGAGGAGATCTTCCACTGCTTGCAGCGGAGGTGGGGCTCGGAGGGGTGGAGATCTTCCGCCATGGAGCTTCAGGTAGAGAGGAAGGGAGAAATGGGGAAACGAAAGAGGAGAACTTTTAGTTTATTCTTACCGGATCGTTACAATTTTTTTTCTTTTTGTTTGGTAGTCCTAGCAAACAAAATAAAAAAAAAAAAAACTGTGCGCATCAAATTATAAACGGGTTAAACGAGTTAAACGAGTTAAACATCTAAAATCCGTATCCAATCTAATTAATAAACAGGTTAAACGGGTCAATATGTTTATGATCTGAACCTATTTAGGTCAAACCTAAACTTGTTTATGGTGGATCGAATACGGATCGGATCATATTTTGTCACCCCTATATGGATATATATATATATATATATATATATATATATATATATATATATATATATATATATATATATATATATATATATATATATATATATATATATATATATATATATATATATATATATATATATATATGAAAGAGTAAATAGCCTCTGTCCTATTGCCGAGGAACAGTATTACAATCCGGTTAGCCGGCCGAACCGTTCCAATAAAGCAAAAGGATAAAAGAAAAGCAACCCTTTTGTTGACGTCAACGACCGACCTTCCGGTCAAATTATTGGTGTATCTATAAAATTTTTAGTTTAAAAACATGCGGTCAAGGCCAGGCGGCAAAAGAAAAGTCGAGAGGCAACCACACCACCGCGGCGAGGAAAACGAGAGGGGGGCCGCCGCCTTGTTGTCCCTTTCTTCATCCACCTATTCGCGAATCCATCTCCGTCTCCTCCCCTTTGGAATCAAGAAAAAGAGGAAGGAAGCAGAAGAAGACGGTGTGGTAGCGAGAAGAAGAGGGAAGACCAACTCAGAGAGTAATGGATTTCGTCCTCTGCGATGAGCTCCTCCAGGAGATCCTCCAACGCCTCCCTCCATCCTCTGCCCCATCCGTCTCTCTCGTCTCCAAGCGCTGGCTCTCCCTCCTCCGCTCCTCTACTACCTCTATCTCCATCCGCATCCCTTCTTCTCCCACCAATTCCCCTTCTCCCTCCTCCCCTTCTTCTACTTCTTCTACTACTACACCTTCTCTCTCCTCCATCCTCTCCTACTACCCTTACCTCTCTAATCTAACCATTCTTGGCGACACCATCATCGCCGATGATCATCTAGATCCTCATGCTCCTGAACCCCTCTCTTCCTCCGATACTCTCCTCCTCACAGTCGCCACCGCCGCTTGCTCCCGCCGCCTTGCCCAACTCCGCTTCTTCCCCACTGCCCCCGTCTCCCCCTCGGCCCTCCTCTCCTCTGCCTCTTCCTTCACTTTCCTCACCAGCCTCCAACTTACCTCCCTCCTCCCTCTCTCTTTCCGCTGGCTCGCCTCCTTCCCCTCTCTCAGATCCCTCTCCCTCGTCCAAACACGCCACAAGCAGCCATATCACCGTCCTGCTGCTGCTGATGATGATGATGATGATGTAGAGGATGGGGGTGACCGGATTCATGCGGCGCTGCCTCTGGAGACTCTGTCACTGTCCAGAATCCGCGCGGCCGACCGCGGTCTGTCCTGGCTGTGGCGCCGCTGCGCCAACCTCCTCTGGCTGCAGCTGCGCGACTGCGAGGGAACCGGCGACGGCCCCTCCTCCTCCTCCTTCCCCCTCTGCCTCCGCGGCCTCCTCGGCCTCGAGCTCCGCACCTGCCGCACCATCGCCGACTGGGTCCTCCGCCGAGCCGCCGATCACTGCCAGTGCCTCTCCTCTCTCCTCCTCTACGATGGTGGCAGCCGCGACGCGCTACGCCACTTCATCGACCGCCGCGGGGCTGCCCTCCGCACCCTCGACCTCCGCCTTCCCCTCGACCTCCACAATGACCACCTCTTCGCCATTGCAGCTGACAACCAGCTCGGCTCTGGCCTTGCAGCCCTCCGCCTGCAGAGCTGCTGCCTTGTAACTGGAGATGGTCTCCGCTCCATCGCCCGGGCTCCGGCTGGTGCAGCCATAGAGGAGCTGGCCCTGGTGAACTGCGATGTTGTCGAAAGAGAGCCTGGGCTGCTCACCTTCCTTGGCCAGAGCATGCGGCAGCTCCGGAGGCTGGATTTGTCATATAATGAGATGTTGATGGATAAGGAGGTAGGTTCGATGCTGGCGTCGTGCCAGAACCTGGTTGACATCAGAATAAGAGGTTGCAGGGCTCTGACGGGTGCTTCCGTTCTTTCCATGCTTAAATACTGCGCTCGACTGTTACAAGTCGTTGATATCACCCAGTGCCCGCGAATTGGTATTCATGCCATTGAGCTTCTTATTCTGAATGCCTGCCGGTTAAGTCAGATTATTGTGGAGGAAAGCAAGGTGTCGGAAGCTGCCAAGGCATGGGTGTCCCGGAAAGCAATCAAGATTGATTGATAGAAATTATCAGCTACCAATAACGAAAGGTACATCATCTAAGCCCAATAATGGCTGTAATTTATATTTTTTCTAGTTAAATAAGGGATACCACCTGTTGTTCTTTCAGCTTTGTAGATAGTCATGTTACTCTCTTCACACTTGTATCATTGTTAATTTATGATGTAAAGCACTTCCCCTGGTGTATAACAAACAATTATAACTGCTGGGAGATGGATTGCTGTATGTACTTGTATCAAGCACAGGTGGGAATAACATTTGGTTTTTCCTCTTTAAGTTATTGCCCAACTGGGTTTAGATTAGAGAAACTATTGTATCTTGTTACTCTATATTATATCAAAAAAGAAGCATGCCATACTTCTTTGGATTCACGGGTTTGTAGCCTATTGTAGAACTTCATGATTCATTTTTAATTGTTTTAAAATTGATGGAACTGTTTGAAACCTTGCTCTGTTGCTTCTGTTCATGTTCTTCTGTAAGCTCTTATTTGGTCTTTTTATTTGTATTTTCTGTGATTGTCCAACAACTTTCATGTAAATACAAGAATTTACAGCTTTTAAGTATCTCTTCCACAAAGGTTCATTAACAAATCCCATTTTGTCCAATTTGGAGAGGCGTGCAGTATTAGTTTCATATCACCAAGCAGCAAGGAATTTTAATTAGGAAATGGATGTGTGCTTACTGCTAAAAATGCTTGATGGGCTAAAATAAGTTGAGGGGTGCTTTTTGGTGGTTTGATAATGGATTGGTGCAATGAATATTTATATGGTAAGCAACTGAGCATGGAGTAATTCTTTTCATTTATGCAGAGTACAAGTTAACTCTTCCAACTGATACAATTATTTAACAGGAACGGGAGATTTCTACTCTAAAATTTTCTTGCAGAGTATCAAAGTGAAGCTGATAATTTTAGAACATGGAATTTTTGAGAATATATGTCTTTTCTAAATTGGTCTTGTGGTCATTATATGCAAAAACTAAGAAGCTAGATTGGTTTGGCCATTTTGAGAGCAAACTTATGTGGTTATCTCAAACTTTAGAAAAATGTCATGGGGATTTTCTATTAACACTCTTCCCAACTAATTGAATTTTAAACATGCTTAGCAGAGTCAGAGAGATCATATGCTTTCCTATATTTTATGTAGATTAAATAGGGATTCTAGTAAACCTGATTAGATTGATTGGACATCAGAATGCATCCTAGGATTACGACGTATCTGAAGGGAACCATTAACTAATGACTTCAGTCTCCATGCTAATAGAGGATATCTTTCTTTCATTCAGGGCTAGAGTGACACTACTTGAATTCTTGGATTAGTATATCATGTGCCATAGCTATGTAAGTTGTTGACGTTGTACGGCATGCTTTGCCAATATAAGACCAAGAAGTGTGCACATGCACAAAATCTTAGAACTACCAAAAAGTACTATAGAGGTGCAATAGCGTACATCTGAGGCATCCTTTGTTGACAATGTAGAAGCTAAATATATTCTCTATGTTCAACTGGATTCTTTAAACCTTCTGGATAGATTTCAGCACCTTATGTCATATTTAGGATGCAAAGTAGTTGTTTATGATCAGGCTCTAAACATATGCATTACTCTTCTCAAAGAATTTCAAGTACAAGAAGCGCAGAACAGATTACGGAAGTTTCCAGAGCAGATGAAAAATAATTGAACCTCACGATTGAGAGAACTAGCTTTCGGTAGGTTGTAGTGTAGTCATCCAAATTGACCATGTACTGATATATTTTCCTATGCACTAGCATATTGCTTTGATATGTTACAGCATCGGATGATGCATAATTATATGGGCTAATCTTAATAGTTCATACAGCCATCTTGTCATATTGATAACCATATGTGATGGTGTGTATCACACAACTTAGTATTAGTATGATACTAACAAACACTTATTCCCATAAGATATTGGATGTTTATGAAACAAAATTAGTGGGTGACTATTTCTACTTCTAGATGTGCACCAGTTGTTAATCAAGTGGACTATAATGAGTTTATTCAATAGAGGAGTGGTTGGTGGCACCAGGGACAACCAACTATGAGGTGAAATGGCCTATATGTTAAAAAAACAAATCTCCTCTTGTTTAACACATCCAGCTCTATCACTCTCAATGCATCAGGTTAACAATGTTATGGTTCATAAAATTAGAAGATGTGTAATTCAAAACAACTAAGAATATTCTTTCTTTGATAGAATATTAAGAAAAATATGCAGATATTGATCAAACTAGGACTATTGGTAATCTGGTAGATCGCTTCACCAAAAGATTAATGATGGCATATGGACTAGATAATACATTGTTAGCCAAAAATTCAACAAACCCTTCTAGGAATGAGGCTAATTTTTGATTCATGGCATGGGATGGGATGGGACGAGAGAGAAGCCCATATTATTCTAAAATAAGAAGCATCAATTCGACCAACAATATTTTCAGATTTTAGCTGATGCCCAGCTGACAGTGTGGGGAATTTCTTTTCAAATAAATTTATTCAATCAATTTCCAAAACATTGAGGTCCGATTTTTGCTTTAGTAATTAGAAGTCCAAATATTTGAGAGGATATATACTTTGCCAAATTAACACCATAAATTAGATTTTCTCTTTTACAACAAATAAATCTTTCTTCTTTTCTTACTGATTGTGGGGCTAGTGGAGCCAGAAATTTTTGACAAAGAGATCTTCAAGATTCGATAAGGGTATCCTGATGCATGAGGCTCCTATCATTGCGGGGTCTAGGGAGGGTCAAATGTTCATAGACTCACCCTCGTGTGGAGTGGCTGTTTTTGTATTTTAAATCTATGACACAATTGAACAACATTATCATTGTGCTAAGGCCCACCATCTTGGAAATCTTCAAGATATCTAAGATGCTTAATATCTCCATTAGCCACAACCATATCAAATCAACAAGATCAAGTATTTGGTGCAGGTGCCAGTTGGGCTTTAGGCGGCTCAGTGCTAGATTAGGTGTGTTGTAGAATTAGCTTTGCATAAGGATTAGGTTGAAGGTGCGAGTTGTCGGTCGCTTGTGGGGTGATAGATTATGGTTCTAACTATTGCATATCAAACACTAATAGGGCATTCCAAGTCCTCAGTTTCAACTAATAGGACAATATGGTTCTAAAGCTATATTTCATTTGTTTGGGAAAGAGGGTAGGAAAATTTCAAAAGTTGGAACCAAAGAATAAAAATGGACAATTAGTAGCAATAGCTTTATAGGGGCCATTGCTTGGTCCCATGGTAAAGGCTTGGGCTGACAAATGCAATGGCACAATTCAAATCCAAGGGCAGCCACTTTGTGTGAAAAAAAAGATACCAAAAGTCAACTCTGTCCCTTGTTTGCCCCTCCTAGGATGAATTGTTGGGAACATAACTGAATAATGACCTTTTTTTTAGTAGCTACACTTTTATCTTGGATCTTTGTTGATGATTGAAATCTACCAACAATTTCAAAGGGTTATTTGTGGTTCACTGGAATCATCATTGAATATAGAGATGGATCTAGGGAGCTGATAGGGGCCACGGTGCCCCCAAAAATCTGGGAAGCCTCTATTGGACTACCTATCTAGTAATTTCCATCTTACTTTCCTGCCATGCTTCTCCCATCTATTAAATTTTACCAATATAGAAATTTTTATTCCACATTCCTGCCGTACTTGGCCCCCTTTCTATAGAATTTACATATACCATATATAGATAAGAGATAAATAGGAAAGGGGCACCATTTGAAATTTAATTAGGGATTAGTTTGAGTAGTAATTGAGAGGAAAGTGGGATGGTGGAGGTATTAAATGAGGAAGATACATGAGAAAGTGAGAGGAGTAAAGGAACTAACTAAGAAAGAGGGAAATCTGTGGTAACAGTAAGAAGAGAATGCTTGCCTATATTTATGTTAAACTTATCATAAGTTGACATTGAATGGGTCAACAATGTATATTAGGCTTAACACAGCTCTTCATGTGCAACCCGAACCACGCACATGAGGGATAATTGAGCTAGAGGCAAAGAAGAGCAGGATATCATATAACTAGGGATAATTAAATAAGTAATTTAACTGGAAAGATTCAAACTGATGATCTCCAGCAAATATGAGCTTTGCACTATGTTAACTTAGCATTTGACTAATAAAAGCTTAAGTTGATAGGGAATGGGTCAACAATGTACGTCAAGCTCAACAATTGCATTTCCAAAAGTTCCTCCCACCTTAAAATATACTTCTATTAACTATGTGATAGAGAATTATAAGAAAATAGGTCTAGCACTCATTAACTATCTAGGTATATTTTTTCTTGATTTGTTTTTTATATTTTTAATTATGGCATTTTTAAGATTTCGTTTTTTGAGAATACATATTTCTTAAGGTTTTAAGTTACTCTTTTGTTTCCCTAGTTTGATGCAGTCTTTGATACTTGCATGCACACAATAGTGTATGTTCTTATTTTCTCTTTGCACATGCATGTCAGTTAGGCATTATAAAAGATCATATGGGCAAATAATTGATGAATATTTTTGGTTGTATTTTTTATACCTGTAAAAGTTAAATGTTAAAATAAAATGTACCACATGATAAGGACCTTAATTTTTATTGTTATAGTTTTTAAACAAAATAGTTAAGGTTATAGTTCCTTTTATTGGTGTCAATAAAACTTCAAAACACTATATTTTATAACTTCTATTTGTTAGAAAAATTTTAGAGTTCCTCACAACCATGCTTTTGCCGTTTTGACAAAGTATTGAACCCCTGACCAAAATTCCTAGCTTCATCCCGGATCAAATAGTCTTTGGAATCCACTAGGGTTGCTCCATAAAGTCCAAATAGTAGAACATCAAAACTGCTTAGAAAATAAGCTTTATTCATTTCACTGATAAATATCTTAGTACAACACGGAGCATTTCTATGTTCTAGGGCTCTTACACTGAGTACGATGGTTTAGTTCCTACTACAAGGCCTATAACAATCTAGTCTTGAGTTGGTAGGGTACCAAGACAGACTAAAATGGTTATTAAAAATAAGCATAAAAAGATAAAAAATAAAAAAAATTGCATTGGGATGCCGAATCACTGTAAATGTTGGGATTTCAAGCATCCCAAGTGTTGGAATGCAACTATCTCAGTCTGTCCTAGCCAGTAACAACTGGTATGTCAAGATGTCCTAGTTCAAGAGGGAATTAGTAATCTACACCTGTCCTAGGTATCGTTATCTCATAGGAACAACATAGTACTGGTGTGTCCATTGGTACCATCGGGACATCAATCATGGGAGATGGGTCCTCCAAGATATGTTTAATGCTAGGAGAGCAAACAAAATAAAGCTATCTATACACTAATTTTTGACTTAAGGTCTACTAATCTAACTGGACAATATAATATCCACCGTTCATTTGAACCAAATGACAGCACATCTGGTATCACTTTCATTTGGATAGCCAGCCATTGCCCCTCGGATATGGGATTCTTCTAGAGCCATTGGAAGTCCTCTTGGTTGGTATGATTTGACGGTGGGGACAATACTGCTAGGCGAATGCTAGTGTGAATTTCAGTGAACTTGGATTGTCACCATGTTGGTGTTAGGCAATGGATGAGAATATTATTGCCTTTAATTTGATTCGACAGCTTAGGCTGTCATCACTTTATTGCCTGTGGCTCTGGGCTTCTGCAACTCTTTGGGCATACACTAATGGGCCTAGGGTAGCTGGCGTGCTAATCTAACACATTGTTATGCTTATGGGCCTCCCAGATGAAGAGTTTAGGCTGGCTTGCACCAATATCTCATGACAATATTAATATCTAGATATGAGAAAGGACCACCTTGCCATAGTCCTCTCAAACATTTTCAATGAAACTAGATGAGGAAGCATTCATAATGACTGAAATAGTGGGTTCTGTGACGTACTCAATAATCCAGTATGGTCAGATGTCATTTAGGCCCAAATTGCTGGAATCTTGAAGAAAGAACTTACTTCTTTGATCCTTTTTAAGACCAATATGCATAATTTTTTGTTTTCACTTCAGAATGAAATCCATTCATCAGCGCTTGAGCAAGTACAATACTTTATACAATTTATCTGCCTTTGATAAAAGCTTGTCCATCTGAAATATGAGCTCATTCATCACCATTTCAGCCTATTTGCAAAATTTTCGGTAATATATTTTAATGACATTTGAAAAGGAGATATGATTGATATCAGCAAGCTAATAGCATTCTTGGATTTAGAACAAGAGTGGTGATGATGTAACTTCCCTAATAAATTTCTTTGAAGAAAAGAAATGAGAAATAGTTCTCCAAACTATTCCTCTCCAACATGCACATATGTAGAAGAAGAGGCCTGGAAGCCATTTGGCCTAGGAAATTCATTAGGCTCCATAATAGCATTCTTAAGTTCATTAAAGAAACAATCCTACTTAGCCATTCCACAATGGATGGAATTATATTTTTTGAAAACCAAATGATTTTTATAGAATCGAGGGAACTTTCCAGAATAAGTGAAGCATTTGACAGCTTTTCCTTTTAGAATACTGATATTATCTGACTTTATACCATCAACTAGAGTTACTTCATCTACAATATGTAGAGATTCTTGATTAAGTAGCAATATAGAAGAATTTTGAAGTCTAAACTCCGAGGTGATGGAGATCCAAAACATATTATGATGCAGAGCTGTAAAATAGAGATTTTTCATAGATTTAATTTTAGGTGCCAGTTTTCTCTTTTTTTCTATTTATTTTTAGTTATCTTTAGTTTTGAGTATGTTTTTTTGATTGAAGGGCTAAGACTGAATGATCTTAGACCCTAATGCTATTCTGGTACTTATGGTATTGTTCGCACAGAACTGTTCAAATCAAGGTTCGCCATCTCGGTACCGGACTTTGTATCGGTGCCACACTAGTATAGTGTCTGTACGATACGGTACGGATTTTTTTTTTTTTTTTTGCTATCGAGTGTCAGTACGCCATTTGTACCGGATACTGGTACCGCACTGGTACGATACCGAGACATATCATGGTTCCGAACCGGTGCCGAACTAGTATTGTTCCTGTTCAGCTTCAATTGACATTCTTGGCATTCGTTTATTCATTCCTATCACCTCTTTCTAAGTAAACCTTTCTAGCTGCCATTATATAAGAATTAGGTTGTTGCATTCAGTCTCCCAGTTTTTCTACAATGTAGAAGAAAACATTTTCTAGATATTTTTTCTGGGAGCACTCAAGGAGCTGTTAATTAAAGGAATGTTTCATTTAAACTTAAACCTTGAAACTTTCATCGGTCCCCTGTATCTCGTGATCTTAGTCAATGTAGTTTCTGCATATGCTCAACCTACATAAAACATTTTTTTTTTTTTGGAAGAGCTTTGTTATTGGTTTAATAAATATTTCACAAAAATCCTTGGAAACTCTAGGTATAACTTTGGTTATATTAGTTTGGTAATCCTTTCAGTTTTAGGTATGCAGTGCTATGATCCACATCCTTTACATCAAGACAAGAAAAAAATTTTGATCTTTCCGATTATGCAGAGGGTTATTAGGACTTGACATGCTTTGAGGGTTAGCTTTGTCAAGAGCTACAAATTCACACTAAGATGATAGAACATCAATTTAATTAGGGGAAATCGATATGACATGATAAAATAATCCTCCTTCTAGAAAAGACTAGCAAAGAACTTAAATCCTAGCAATATTGGCACCACAAGCTTAATTCATTTAATAAAAATTTTGCTATGCTTGGATAAGAAGTCCATAGATATGATAAAACAAAATTTTGTTAATAACTATAATGTGCTTGTGCAATGGTAGATGTGTTAAAAAAAAAAAAAACTCGGTTTCTTTGCAAAATTGTTCTCTCCATGAAACTATGTACAGGCCCAATTAAGATAACTAGTAGTTAGAGAAGAAGCTTTGTCAAATGCAAGCTAAAGCATAACCAAGGCTTGAAGCTACGATAGGTACTAGCATTCTTTTATATATTCATTCTTTTAAGATTCTTTTAAAAAAAAAAAAAAATTATTAAGACTTGTCATACATACCAAAATCTAATTTCAAGTAAGTGCTCTAATGCTTTCTGAGAGATCACACCTGCAATTTAATTATTAGTAATAGATCAATTATTAGGTACGAGCACCTTAAAATGGATATTAGATTGAGAAATAAAGATGGAAAAGTCCATTTGTTGATGAATCAACTTGTCGTCATTGCCATAACTAGTTTTATTTGGTGAAGATAGCAAATATGGATCACCATTAGAAATAAATGTGCACTTCAGAATTCTTCTATAAAAAATGTGCATTTTAGAAGTTTTGTGGTTTAAAGCAAACTACAAATTTCTGTTTCCAGCATGTTGGTGGTATAACCACCTTAAAATGGATATTAGATTGAGAAATAAAGATGGGAAAGTCCATATGTTGATGCATCAACTTGTCATCATTGCCATAACTAGTTTTATTTGGTGAAAAAAATCTGGATCACCATTAGAAATAAATATGCACTTCAGAATTCTTATATAAAAATTGTGCATTTTAGAAGTTTTTGTGGTCTAAAGGAAACTACAAATTTCTGTTTCCAGTATGTTTGAGCTTTTCTTCCCTTCAAGTCTTAGTTAATCCAAGAAGATTTTATGCCCATAATGCATGAGAGAATAACTTATCTTGAATAGTAACATAAGGAACTGAATGTACATAAGCAAAGCCTAGGAAATCTCTGATGTGACTTAACCTTCTCATACTTTTCTGAATAAAACTAACTTCAATATCGTATCTAGGCCCAGCTACTAAGCCAAATATGGATTGGGTCAAGCATGACAGGGAAACGATTCTGGTTTCCTTTATGGTCAAATTAGATTTCTGAAATTAGATCCGGAAGAAGGTACTGATCTTGATAGTGGAGGTGGGCTAGAACAGATCAGAAGTAGACCTGATCAGACCCCAAGGATAGAAAAATCGGAACCAGACCCCAAGGATGTCTTGGTGATAGAAAAATTTAAGAGAAAGGGAGGAAGAGAAGTTGACCTATGAAGAGAGCCGAAGAAAGAGGAGATGTAACAGATAATGAAAGGAGAAGACAAAATGAGGAGGTGGTAAACTATAGGAGAAATGGGGGCTGGAAGGAGGGACAGTGGAGCAGTGATGGGCAGCAGGTGGGGGTGTTGCACGATGATGTTGTGAGGTGTAGGAGGTGATGCAAGACTGATAGGGTGGGCTGTGGGAGGCGTGGATGGTGCACGGACTTGGAGAGTGAGATGATGGACGGTGATGAGTGTTTTGCGGAGGCTTGGAGTGGACGATGGTATGACTGTAGGAAAAGGGATAGAGTGTTGATAGGTAGTATTCATACCTGCAAGTGGCATTTGGAGAGAATGAATTATTCTTATCTTCTTTGCATTACCAAGAAAGAACGACTGAACATATTATTGAATTTATTCTCATATGAGAGGACACTTATCGTGGTGGGGGTTTGACAATCAGCAATAACATGCATGAATCTTGTGGGGTGGTCTAATGAGAATGGTGCTTTGGATGTGCGTAATATCATAGTTTTTAACAAAGCTTTCTCAGAATATATATTGAGGTTGTCGGATGATGGTGATGCACATGAATGCAGATATTTCGTCAATAAATCTTATTTTAGAGACAGGCATGGAGGTGTATTTAAGCTTTCATTTCCTTAAATTTGTTCTTGTTTCTAGAAGGATGTTTCTAAATCAGCTTGTTCTTTTCTATGTAAGATGTCTTTAGATGGGGGTGAATGGAACTATCAATTTTTGATTCACATTTGGGTGGGCCAATTTGCTGTCGAGCTTTATAAACTTTATGATTTGGCTTGGGATAAAGAGTGTTTTGTTAATCTAAGTGCACAGAAATGCCAAATTGTTGCTATAGGAACCTAAGTTCAGATGAATGCTAGGGGGAGATTCAGTCACCAAACTCTTGAGTCACCTCAGGTGCTTGGTGATGTTCATCTTATAGACTGCAAAGACAAAAGAGGGGAGATATTTGGCAAGGATGGTGTTTTCAGAAATCATATTTTGCCTTTGAAAACAAGGATCATTTGATAAGTCCTTTTGCTAAATGTCTTTTGATGGTAGCCGCTATGCTTGAGGCTAGGATAATTATATGGTTGGTTCTGCATAATTGGATTCTCACTATTGACAATTTGATCAAGAGAGGTTAATGTGGTAATTAAGGTTGTATGAGGGTAACTTTGAATGTGAGCCACCTATTATTGAATTGCCCTTTTTCTAGCCAGTGTTCTTGTTTTCTTAAATCTAGCTTTGCTATTAAAGATTGAGTTTTACTAAAATTCGAGAAACGAGAATCTTGAATAAAAAAAATGATTGAAAGATATTTTATATTAAATTGTGATTTTTCACATTATTCCACAGTTTTTTATAAAGTTGACTTTTACCCACAAGGCCACTCATATATCATTGCAAACACACATATAGCCACTTATATCCTAACTAGTAATCTGGATGAAATCACTTACCTTCCTCATTGCTAATGCAAGGGTGAGTGATGCAGGCCAAAGACATTTGACCTTATGATTTGATGATCCTGGCAGTTTAAACATCAAACTCCATGATCATAAGCCTAAATTGATGATTGGAATTGACCAAATATTACCAACAGCCAGAAAGACATCATGAATGCATCGGAGATAATGCTGGAGAGAGACCGAGGACTAAATCCACACCCTACACTGTCGCATGGGCCTTGGGTGACCTTTAAACCTACCAAATTCTTGAGGAAGCAAACATATAGGTGACACTTCATTCAAAAGTGTCTAATGGGTATAGATTTTTTAAGATTATATAATAATTGTGTTAGAGTAGTGTACACCCTGAAAGCCATTTGCATTAATTATAAATATTTAGTAGATTAATATATGAATTTTTTTTCATGATCACATATGGTATAGTGTGTGTCACACATCAGTCATAGAGCCAATAAGTTATTACAAGTACTCTCAAGGTTTATCTAAGTGCATGGATTGTTTTCCACTACGAGAATTGGATTGATCTAGGTACTTCAAATTTGTTCATAACTATCGATTAGTTTGGGCATCGCACCTATAGATAAGGCCACTGAGAAGGATAATGATGTCTTGGAGTTCTCCTTTCATCAAGGTTAGACGTCACACTGGTAACTAGGTGTGTTATCACAATGAATGGTCAAAACTGGCAATCCATCTTACCATGAATGGTCAAAATTTATTGATCCCTAGTATATAGTAAGGTATCCTATCCTTCGGGTCAAGGGACTACTAACTCGTGTATTGACCATGATATGCTAGATTTTGTTCTTGATAGGGAGCATAGTGATTTAATAGATTTAGAAACGAGGATAGGTCAGACCATGCAACATGCAAAACTAGCATAATGGCATAGTGCCCATATTAGAATAGAGACATGGTTAGATATATGTTTTAAGGCCTAGACAGTAACTTGAAAGAATTTTCATTTTTTTTACAAACTATTATGACTAATAATTAGTTATTTTCATAAAAAGCTTTGTGAAACAATTTTCATAATGGATGTCTGACATGATCTAGGGTTCTAACAGACCATGACATCAGATGACTAAGGGTCTGACAGTGCGATAGTCAATAGTCATATGAGAAAAGTGGAATAATGGAGACCTAATTGCTGGATGTAGCTTGTACAATAATAGAGGGATCAACTGTTTTCATTTTACTAACCAAACGGTTTAGTAGTACGATATGGACTCCATATCCATATCCCATGCTCGACCATGTAGTAATTGAATGACTGAGCGGACTTGAAAAGGCAGATCTTTGATAAGTGGGAACCTGAGTTACATATTTAACATGCGCGATTTGTAAATCTAGGTCAATTGGAATAACATTCTAGTTAATCGGATTAAAAAGATCAAATTTGATTGGAGAAGAGAACAGGCTAGGGAATTAGCCCAAATACTAGGATCATGCTAGGTTAGGGCAAGCAAGACCTAGTGTAGGCTGACCAATGCTACTTATGTGGGATCCAAGTGGGAGCTGGCCAACCTGGGCTGATGCCCTTGCCTCAAGGAGTGCCCTTATGGGCGCTATTCTCTAAGGAAGGGGCGAGCATCTTCAAAGGGGCTGCTACCTCTTCCTTTTCCTCTCTAGATACATTGTTTCAATAGGATTTTAGAGAGGGGGTGGCTAAGATTAGGATGCTGCCCCCTCATCCTTATTTCTCGTGTGTTTGAGTCCTAATAGGACTTTGGGAGACTAGGGGCACCACCCTTCTTTATATAAAGAGAGGGCATCCCTCTGCTTTGGATGTTCCAAGTAGAGAGCCCACATCACATCAAGATAGAGAGAGGGAGAGGTGCAGAAGGCTAGGTTGTTTCTTCTTCATCAAAAAAAGAGGAAAATTTGCTGGACAAGTTATTCCAGCAATGCATACCTTAGAGGGCCATGTGCTTCTGTAGCCTCAATATTTTCCAGGAATGCAAAGATCAACTCCAGAATTATCATGGAGAAGTATAACTAATCTTAACCTTTATGCTTGCTTCTTTATATGGTAATATCATAACAAAGATCCTACTTTTCTTTTGATGATCCCTAGGATTCTTTCATGTAGGTCAAGTTGCAATGTGAGAAGTGGTCTTTTACATGTCAATCTGAAAGATGGTTTTAACCCTGGCCAATGTAGATTGAACTTCAAGCTCAAATTATTCTGTTTGTCATTTAGTAAGTTTGCTAACTCCATTTGAATCACGTTACAAAAAAAAAAAAAAGCCTACAGTAGTGATCAAACCATAGAAAACTATCAACAAAAGCTATACCAACTGTATGTGAATTGTGGCAATAGATGGTGTCACTAAAAGCTATGGCTGCAGTTTAGGTGAACGTTGGTATAAACAACTCTGCAGTGGCAGTCTTGGGCCAACTTATGTTGATGGTTTGTAAAACAGTTGCAACCATTGGTATGCATTCATATTAAATTGTGATGATGGAAATGGACAATTTCTTTGGCATTGGTTAGGCAATCGCTAATATTGCTATTATATCATGTCAGTTATAACCATTGCTTTAAGTTCAATTTGTCGCAGCGATTTTCCTTGTCACTATGGATCAGTTTTAAATTATTGATAAACGAATTCACTTTCTAAATTGACAGTTACAAGCCGCTACAGCTTCCATCTTATTGTGACATTTACACCAAGCTACTATAAGTACAACTTCTTGCAATATTTTTAACCATCATTATAAATTTTTGATGAAGTGTAGCTAAATAAATCTGTACCTCACGGTGACTATCAGAAATCACTAATGTTGCTTTTATGTAGTGACAATTAGAACTGTCATTATAATTTTGGCTTGTCACCATGATTTTGACCACCATTATGGATGGGGGAAGCTAAACAATTATATCATGATGATCAGAAACCATCACTATTTGAACTTTAGTGCAACAGTCTTGACACACATTTGTGTGTGTCTATATAATATGTATATGTTTAATATGAGGTTTTGATCTTCCATGTACATATTAGATAAGTGCATATATGGTATATGTATCCTCAATATCACATCCCTGTATGTTTCTATAATGACATGCTCCTATATGAATGTTATTGCATCCACAAATTTGTAAAAAACATTCAAATTTGCACACTAGTTTGCACACTATAAAACGTATATAGTTGTTGAACCAAAATAACATCGCACAATTCACGTGAAAGTTTACATCCAAATTAAACAACCTGATCAATGCCTAAGGCCCTGTTTGGAGGAGCTGTTGGCAGTAGAGCTGTTGGAAGAAGAGCTGTTTGAAGTAGAGCTGTTATAAAAAGCTGTTTGCTGTTTGGTAACTATATTTTTAAAGTGCTGTAGCACTTTAACATATTTTTGGTAAACAAACTGAGAAAGTACTTTTATATGACAAAATTACCATAAAGGAATTGCATAGTATTATACAATAGAGCATAATAAAACATAACATATATTAATACATAATATACGATATAGTATAATATTACTGTAATATAAAATATTATTATTATAATATAGTAATATGACATTGCATAGTAATATAATTATTAGAGTAAATTAATTTTCTATAATATAACATAATATTAAATTATGTAACATAACATATTAATATATTATGATATAATGTAGTATATATTATATTTATAGTATAATACAATAATAAAGATATAAAATATTATAATTATTAGTATTAATTAATTTCTCATAATATAACATAATATTAAATTATTTAAAATAACATATTAATGTATTATGATATAAATATTTATTCATTGAAATGTATTTATTTATTATCTTATTTATTTATTCATTCATTCATTCATTTATATAAATATTTATTTATGCATTTATTTATTTATTTATTTATTCTTTTCTTTTCTTCTCTTTTTTTCTTTCCTTTTCTTCTTTTTTTTTTCCTTTTCTTTTTCTTTTCTTTTTTTCTTCTCTTCTTCTCCTTCCTTCCTCTCTCCCCTTCTCCGCTCTTCTCCTCCCGCGCGGTCGGCAGCGCCGGAAGGGGGCCAGGCCGTGGCGGCCGCGGGAGGGGGCCGGCGGCGCCTGCGGCAGTCTCGGCGGCCGCGGTTGGCCCCCTGGGAAGGATTCTCCTCCCGTGTGGCCGACGGCGCCGGAGGGGGTGCGGCACTACAGCGGCGGGGGAGAGGGAGGCATTGCAGCGGCGGGGGAGAGGGAGGGGGTGCGGCACTGCAAGGGGGGGTGGGGGCGTGGGTGGGAGAGGAACAGGCGGTGAGATGAGGTTTTGGGGAGAAAATTTATTTTTAAAATGGGGGTATTTTGGTCAAAAATAGAGCTTCCCGACAAAGCTGAAAACAGCATTTTCGGAAAGTTTCAAATTGGAGCTTCTCCCCAAAAGCTGTTTTCAGCTTCCCGCAAAAGCTGAAACAGCTTTCCGAAAATTTTACCAAACACCATTTTTTATCTAAAAGTACTTTTGGAGGGCCAGAAAGTGCTTTTTGGCCCTCTAAAAGCTCTCCCAAACAGGACCTAAATATTAGGTCAAACTACAAACAAAGAACCTAAACAAGCAGTCTCATTTCCAAACAGTAACAAGGAAGATGAAGTCCATTAAGATATGATTCATATCATACAGTTACCTGCAAAACAAAAATGATATCAAGTTAATGATAATATTATAAGAAAGCACTCTTAATATCAACGGTATATGAATATAATACTATGACAAACGATAAAGTCATTTGTGTTTACCCAGTTGAAGGTTATGCTCAACCAAATGCAGTGAAGCATTAGGAGCATTGGAGACATCTGGTACCTATCAATAGAATTCAACAAGTTACATCATATGAGTATACTGTGACAATGTTCATCTTAACATAAAATATTTCTATAATTGTTTGTTAAATCCCTAGGAAATCATAAGTTAATTTATACTAAACAAATGCAAAATATTGTAAATTTGGTACCTACTAATCAAATTTATAAGAAGGAAGAAATGACTCCAAGGAAGGTAGATTACCTCTTTGTGGCGACCACCGACTTCTATTGTGTATAAAATATCAACATTATTTAGCTCTAGGGCGATCCACTAAAAGACTGTCTATAATGATGACAATTGGGTTTGCAGTCCTAATATGCAATTTTTTTGAGCTTCTCATGTATCACTTTATCATGTTGTGTATTACAAAAATAGTAAGAAAATTTTAAATTTAGTAATTAATATTTGTTGACATAATAATTGTTTTATACCATTTCATTACAAGCCAGTGCAAATGCCTTCAATCCATTCAGTTGGACTCTTTCTGTGGAATAAACTTCTAGAGGCCATGTTAGGGCCTCCTAAATCATGCATCACCATCCTACATTACTCGTAAATTTATTCACTACTTCATCAGAGCATGATACCAAAGGTGCAATATACACAAAATAGAGGAGGTGTAATTGCCAATTAAAATTATATTTGATAGACACAAATGTCGGAGCACATGTCATCAGAGCACCTGTAAAGACAACAGATAACCAGATCAAAAACAGAACTAGCTGTAGTATCCAAACCAATAATGAAAATAAAAAATTCAGCAGAATTTCAATCAAGAATTCATATTAGCTCAGGAGAAAATTTTCAATCAAGAATCCAATGGACTATATTAGTATCATCTGCTTTGCACTGCTTAAATAGGGGAGGTAGATGCAGCTGTAGAATGAACCGCGTTGTAAGACCCTGATCCATCTAGCCCTAACTCAGAATCTCTCCTAGAAATTAGTGCAAGCCTTAAAACCATCTTTTTTGCATAAATAAGAAATAAGGAAGCTTCCCAAAATTGTGATGAAGGTACACAAGTTGGCATAAAGGGTACACTATGTTTCAAAAACGTTAACATGTGTAATGCTTTTGAAGGGTAAGACAATTGGTTACATTCTATATTGAAGCAAATGAAACCAAGAGAAATGAAAAGCTCTTAATGCTCATTGGCCTAGTCAATACTATGTTTAGCATTTGGCACTGCAGCCTCATGCATCACTGAGATCTTGATATATACATTTTGCATAGCTATTCTCCACATTAAAAGTAAAACACCATAGGGGATCCTTTTAAATTGGTTTCTTTCAGCAAAGTATTGACCCAGGGCTTGATATTGTTAATGACTCCAAGACTAAATTAATCAACTTACCTCTCATGTTGTTCCTCCTACAGGGTATTATGCAAGTCTCCACTAATGATCCTAGTGCAGCCATTTACTCTTTGTTGTGAATGTGAATATGTTTTATCAGATACCAATACTCTGTCTTTTTTGTTTTTCACTCGTGAAGTATATTCTCATATTTTCTACCTAGAATTCCCAACAAGAATTAAGCATGTTAATTTGGAGTAGTGTGGATGGTTTTATGTTTGAAACTGGAAAAATGTCGGAGGTTTCACATGGCAATAATTAATTTCATTTAAATATGTTCAGTAGCTCTTTTATTCCCATTTGAGATGCTCGGGATCCTAGATCCATCTCTTGAGCATAAGCACAAGAATTGTCAGTTGATCAGAGAATTTCCATTCTCATAAAATACTATTTCATTTAACAGAAAAATATAAATACCACCATTGTTTTGATCTAGTGCAGCATAATGAAGCAAAACAGATCCCAAAAGTACCCACTTGTGGCACATGTGAATTGAAGATTGTGATTGCGACGATTGCATTTGTAATTTTCAGTATGTTCTTGGAGATTGCATCTTGTCCAGGTGCAGGTGTGGAGAACCAAAGATCTTTATGGGAAGGCCTGAAGCATCCATACAAAATGCTAGTTATCATAAAATAATAAAAAGGCTCATGTCATTCTTTTTAACGATATACATAGTACTGCAATTCGTAAATGATAAATGATATGATGTTAGCTAATACAAGTGAGAACAAATTATGGTTGATTAGATAGCATAAGATAGATATAAAAGATGACCTGAGTCGAAAGCATCAAGAATGGGTACACGAACATGAGCTGGATCCAAACTGGACATGGCATGTAAGAAGAAGATTCTGGCTATGACAATCCAGACCAAGTTTAATGCCTACAATTTGCTGTCAAATTTCTCAAATACTTCTTTTTTTGTCTAATTTAAAAAATTGTCATATTGTACACATAGTTGGCTGTGCTCAGCATTCATTTAGATGTCTTCAAGCTTGATCTACAGGTACTATTTAACTGTACATGTAACTGTTTAAATATGGTACTTGTCCTCGATCCCTAATACCCAACCAAAAGATGCCGTTCAAGTTTTTTTGTTCGAGGTAGTCATGAACAGCTCTATTGACCAGGTTATCCAGTTCTTTATTACCAGATGATATGCAGGCTTATTAGATTGGCAATGATAAAAAAGGGAAAAGCAGCTTCATTTTATGCTGCCAATCAAGTAATCAGAAACATATCAATATCAATATAGTCTAGAAAATGAAGACGAAGGTTGGAAGAACATTGGGGCATGCATGATTTCTTCTTTATATAGATAGATAAAGGATCTATAGGGAAATTACTTAGAAGTTCATTTTGTGCAATAATCCTTCCTATCAAATAGAAAAGGATTCTATGATCCTGAACTGATCTTACAGAAGTTGTCTATAGTTGATTTCTTCTACATAATACTATTTGATAGGATCTCATCGATTAGTGCTACAATTTGATAGGGCATCATCGATTAGTGCTGTAAGATCCCGTGCATTGGAACCCATGGTTATGGACCTATATACATTAGTATGGAACTTTTTTTTTTTTGGCAAGTGAAATCCCTATGAAAGAATGAAAAAGTGCTTTCATTCTTGTGGGATAACAAGCCTCCATATCTTAATGCATGTATTTAATTTATTCGAAGCTATTAGAGCGGGATCCAGTTTTTAAGAAATATGAATCGAAGCAATAAGAATATTTCTAGTGGAACATCTTTCATAATCCTTGGAGAGATAATTCTCTAATAGACTGAGAGATAAGTAATTCGACTCATTCACTTATAGATCATCAATGTTTCATATTATGCAAGAAGACATTGCATTTGCTAATTTGAATTGAAAGGTGATATCAAATCGGTCTATTTTCGTCATTGAACATAGCACATTCACTATAGTTAGTAGCTCCATATCAAGGTCATCATCAATATCGTCACTATCATCAATATCAATATCATCATTATTATCAATAGCAATATCATCATTATCATCAATATCGATATCATTCTTAAGATAACATTTAGGCTTGTCATCCAGAAACTTGTAACTTCTATTGTGGGTAAATGTATTTGGTTTCAAAGCCCTATGAGCTCTACATTCGAAGAATATGCGAATTCCCCCTTCTTATTCCAAGACTTTTTAAGGCTCACCTATGGCATTTAAATTGAAAGAGATAAGTTGAATAAGTATGGTCGTCTTCTATTGGGATGTACTATTAAGCCAAAATTGAGATTTTCTGCAAAGAACTACAGTAGAGCAGTTTATGAATATCTACACTGCATACTTGATTTTACTAAAAATGATGAGAATGTGAACTCATAACCATTTATGCATTGCAGAGACCATTTCTTATTTTGTATCGATGAAATTTATAAAGTGCAGGCTGAAATAGATGAAATTATGATTAATCTTGCCAAAGTAATAGGAAATAGACCTAAGACACTTCCAAATAGAAAATCTTCAATCATTTTGATTTTTTGAGAGGATAAAAAGATGATAAGATCTATTCCTAAATATTAATCTAAACTAGGTGTTCCATGGTTCCTTTCCACATCAACTGCCAATTTTTGGTTCTCCAGATTCACAAATAACCAATGATAAAAAGGTAGGTTTTATTTAATTTGGCATATGAATTCGCACCTGAATCAAACCGTACCTAATATTTATCAGGCTATTATTCTCTTGTTCCCTCGAATCCGTGGACTAAGATATCAATTTGTCAATATGATCAATTGTGTTTATTGCATAATGGGCTACCTTAAAAAGTATTGGTGTGTAAATGAGGTAACTGAGCTATAGCCCTTGTCATAGATATATTAACATATGGATAATTTCTTATCAAGATGGATATTCCAAAATTCCACATGATAGCTCTCTAATCTATTTACTGCTAACAAATTGGTATTACTTAAAAATATGTAACACCCAACCCAGGTAATAAGAAACTAGGCCTAGATCACTTGACCGGCCTAGATGCAAAAGTTGGAGTAGGAAACGGAAAAATAAAAGGACAGAGCCCTATTCGACTTGGGGTAAAAGATGGAGAAAAAAAAATAGAGCTCTATTCAACTTGGAGTAGGAGACAGATTCCTACTCCATCTTGATTTCCTATAGAAGTTAGGAAATCTAGGCCCCATTAGCTATTTAAAAATCTCCCACATCCTCTTTTGTCTTACCTCTGATAGGTTTTGTCGATCACTATTGCTAGACCACCGCTAGCTCCTTCCTCTTTTCTTTTGAATTCCAACGGTCTTCGCTCACAGTGCTCATCAGAGATTTTAATGAGCACTCGCTGGAATCAAGTTCTAAAAGGGATGGTCAAAATTATTTGGACCTATAGTTTGGTTTTGCTCGTAATAAAAGTAATGTAACTCTTTTTGGTGATAAATAACTTAATTAACTTGGTGGTTTGAGTATTGCTTTTATACGGCAGGAGTCATTAGTTCAAATCCAATAATATCTAGAACTTGTTGGATAAGTCAATTGACTGGTATCTAATAAATTTTTTTACCCATTTTCTTTTTTTCATTATATCAGATTAGACTTGATTATGTTCAACTGGAAGAATCAAAATATGGTATATAATAATACACTTCTAAAGATCATCTTTTGATTATTTGATGTATTGACTTGACCATGAGGAAATATCATTTACCACCTCTACTTGTGCCTAGCTCGTCTGAAGTTAAATTCACTTCAATTGCTTGTCTCTTACCCTGAGATCTACTCAAGTTTGCTTCAACTATTTCAAGAGCTTGCTAAGCGTCTTGCGGATCAATGTCGGTACTAATCTCGGCTTCATTTTCTATAATGGTAATCTTATTATTACTCGTTCTAGCGAAACCACCCATCGGAGCCACCATTAACTAATGGTCATTGAGGTGTATTCTAAAAAGACCTATATCTGCAGTTGTGGAAATGGGGGCATGGTTTGGTAATATGCCTATTTATCCACTATTAGTAGATAAAATAATTTCTTTTACTTCTGAATCCTAAATAATTTAATTAGGAGAGAGTACACAAAGATTGAAGGTCATTCTTCAATTTGCTCTCCACTTATAAGTTCATAGCTTTTGCAGTAGCTGAAAGAGTAGATGCCCAATGAGCCAATCATTTGATGGATTTCTCTTTGTAATCCTCCAAATCATGTGCTTTGACACTTGATATATCTCAATAAAGGCATTGTGTTTCATCATTTGCTGCTTATCTATTTTATTGTTAGATGATGAACCCCATAAATTAGGACATTGGTTTTAGGGTTATGATGAGATCATACCAGTGAGACCTAAAATCCTAAAATCCTAATTTAGAATATTTCCAGTCAAATTGGTATATTGAGTCGGGGATCAATATTACCGGAAAGACTGGCACATCTTATGTAAGCTTGATGTAGAGGGTGATTGATCTTCCAATCAGGTTAGGTCAACTTGCACCTGCACCTACTGCTGGCTAAGATAAGGAACCTAATGGGTCACACACAATGGAATTGATCAAGGGTCTAATTGGATTAGATGATGTTTGCAAGATGAACATGCTAGCACGTGTTGCAAACCCTAGCTCCTGATTCAAATTAAATTCGAATCTGATTCTTAGATTAGGTTGATCTAATATGATTAGATCATGACCTAATATGGGTTAGCCAAGAGTTGGAACCCATTTGGCTTTAATTAGACATGATTTGATTAGGTTTAAACCCAATTGGATTGGGTTTGATAGGGCCTTCACTTCTGGACCATTGGATGGCTTCCTGGATGAAGGATCTGGTCCACTGGTTGACGTCTTCATCTGGACCATTAGATGGCTTCCTGGATGAAGGATCTAGTCCACTGGTTGGCGCCTTATTTTGGACCATTGGATGGCTCCCTGATGAAAGATCTGGACCATAGGTCAATGCCTGAATCTGGACCACTGGATGGCTTTCTGGATGAAAGATCTGGACCATTGCTCAGCGCCTGAATCTGGACCATTAGTGATGGCATCTTGCTTCTGGACCATTGGATGGCAACCTGGATGGTGATGCCTTGATTTGGACCATTAGATGGCGTCTAGATTTGGACCATTGGCTTTGGTTCCCTGCATTTGGGCCCTTGGATCATCGAAATTTAAGATGGAGACGTGAGAAAGAAGCGTATCATTAGATACGACTTTTTCTAAAGCTTGATACACCCTTCTCCTTAGCGCCCCATCATGATGGGATGCCCCTCTTGGCACACGCCTCATCATGATGAGGTGTGTGGATGGGATGCATCCCTTTGTGATGCATCCCTCCATCTCTTATAAATAAGGAGGCGCCCCAGGGTTCTAAAGATCATCCGAGAAAAAGCCTCTCCTTCTCTCTCCCTTATCCCTTCTTTCTTATAAGCCTCTCTCTTTTGTCCTAACCCAAGACAAGAGGATCTTCTTTAGGACAAAAAGACTAGTGAATGTTTTAGAGGTAGAAAGGAAGAAGAAAGTGAAGGAAAATCAGCCAATTAAGTCCTTTGGAAGGATTGAACAACTAGAATCATGTTTTGGTGGAGCTAGAGTCTTGAACCCATTCCTGTGTGGATCAACATTGGAGGGTGAACATTTGTGCACCTTAGGACATCTTCAGACATATTGGATATAGCTTGACAGGTATTCTTCTATACCAAAATTATGTTTTCTACATTATTTGGTTATATTATTAAGGTGGTCTTGGCTTATTAGGGTTTCATATAATGGGTTTTATACGAAAATTTTTATAATCCTAAATCTTCCGCTGCGCCCTAGGGCACTAGAAAACCCAACAGTGGTATCAGAGCCACCCTTAATCAGTTTAACCAAATGATAAAACATGCTATTATCCTGATGTTATGAGATAGCTAGGTTGTTTGTATGCATGATTAGTTTATGCTATGAGATAGTGTTATATTTATGTTGTAGCACAGTATAATTGCTAGTGCTAAATTATTGAATGTGCAATGAGACCAATATAGTAGTATGAAAAACTTTCGGCTAACCTATTCTGGAACAATCGACTCAGTTGGTGTCTAGGAAGGAAGCCACAGGTGGTTACTTAATTAGGACCTCACTCTCTGAGTGAGGAGTGCCTCCTACCTGCTTTCCTGGTCAATTATTTGATTGTCCTTTATGGTTGAGCCTAATGTTAGTAAGATACTACTAATTGAAAGCCCTCACTAAATTCATAATTAAGTCGTAGTGTTAAATGCTTTAAGCTGAGCCATTCTGAATCAATTGACTGAGTTGGCGTCTAGGGAAGAGGATCTAGGTGGTTATTTAATTAGAACCTTACTATGTAAGGAGAGCCTCCCACCTGCTTACCTGGCCAACTATTTTATTGACCTCCATGGATAAGCTAATTGTTGATATAACACTACAAAGTTCCTTCTTTCATGCTTAGATATTATTATGTTAATATCTACGTTAGCTTGTTGTGATTCCCACAAGGCTAGTATTAGGGATTGATATTGTAATATCTTGGTGCATATGATGCATATGGCATATTTTAATATGTTGCCTTGTTATGATTCCCACAAGGACAGCATTATTCAAATATGACTGTATAAAAATGAAGGGTTTGACTTAACTAGACACAATAGTTTGTTGTGATTTCCACAAGGCTATATGTGTGCTAGAGGACAGAATAAAGTTGGAAATTGCATGGGATGCAATTGGAAAGAGTTTCCTACCTTTGAACTTATAAGGGATTGTTGTGATTCCCACAAGATCTTTGGATCTCAACCCCACTAAGAAAATTAGTATTTTCTCGTTCATCAAACTTGAGGGTTATGATATTCGATAAAATAGTGGGAGTAACAATTAGATAAAAATCTTTGTCTGATTGTATACATGTCATCATGATTTGTCTGCTTATATTAGTGTTCTTTGTAATTGTAGATTAATTCTGCACAAATGGCATCTTCACTCTCACTTAGAGGTATCTTAGATACAAACAAATTAACTGGTCCCAACTATGCGGACTAGTTGAGGAATTTAAAGATTGTTCTCACACAAGAAAAACTTTCCTATATTCTTGAAACCCCTGACCTAGGGTCAGCAGGGGAAGATGCAACTGAGGAGGAATTGGCTACATATCGTATGTGGAAACATGACAGTTTGACTGTCAAATGTATCATGCTTGCTTCTATAAGCAATGAATTACAGAGGCAGCATGATAGCATGGATACTCACTCCATACTCCTTAACTTGAAGGAGTTATATGGTGAGCAGAACAGAATTGCTAGATATGAGAGATCGAGGGGTCGTCTGTGCAAGACCACTGTTTAAAGGTTATAGACTTGATCACTTGATTGAGTCAACTTAGTTTTGCTATGGACAGTGAGCTCAGTTAGGATTTGATCCTACAATCACTACCTAACTCATTCTCGCAGTTTGTCGTGAATTATCACATGAACAAACTGCATTCCTCCATGCCTGAGCTTCTAAATATACTGAAAACAGCAAAGTCTCACATCAAGAAGGACAAGGGTCCGATCCTTCTTGTTGGTGAGAGCTCAAAGAAGAAGTCGGGCAACAAGGGTTCAAGGAAAAAACTAGACCCTAAGAGTCGCATCAAAAAAAAAGGAAAAGAAAATCTCTGGACCCGGTACCTGTTTCCACTGCGGCAAGACGGGGAATTGGAAAAAGAACTGCAAGAGCTTTCTTGCAAGTGTGAAACCTGATGCAAGTGTTGCATCAAAAGGTATGTTTTTATTACATGCCAATATGACATTAAGTTCTTCTGATTCTAATTCATGGGTATTGGATACTGGTTGTGGTTCTCACATATGCAAATCTTTGCATGGACTGCAAAAAATTAGAAGTTTGAAGAAAGATGACTTCGAGCTATATGGCACCAAAGGAGAATCCATCCAGGCTGAAGCTGTTGGCACCTACATACTGGAGCTACCCTCCGGAAAGTTCTTGAAGCTAGAAGACTGTTATTTTATGCCAAAAATTATTAGAAATGTAATTTCAATTCCTTTGTTGCTTAAGAAAGGATTCGAAATAAATGGAAAGAGCAATGGTTGCTCTATTTCTTTATCTAATGAGTATTATTGTCATGGCACTATGGAAAATGGTCTTTTAGTATTATGTCTTAATAATGTTATGTTTCATATTGGCAAAGATAATAAAAGAAAAAGAGAGGATATCAATAATACCCTCCTCTGGCATTACCGATTAGGTCATATTAGTGAGACAAGGTTACACAAGTTGTATAAAGATAAATTCTTTGATCCTTATGATTTTGAATCATTAGGAACTTGTGAATCTTGTCTTATGGGTAAAATGACCAAGTCTCCATTCTCGGAACATGGAGAAAGGGTAAGCAAGTTGTTAAAACTCGTACACACTGATGTGTGCGGTCCTATGTCAACTCCAGCTAGAGGTGGATACTCTTACTTCATCACATTTACTGATGACTTATCAAAGTTCGGTTTTGTGTATCTAATGAAACATAAATCCGAAGCCTTTGATAAATTTAAAGAGTATCAAAGTATGGTCGAAAAACAAACTGAAAAGTGTATTAAAATTCTTCGATCTGATCGAGGAGGAGAATACCTTTCTAGTGAATTTTTAGACTATCTTAAATTATAGGGTATACTCTCTGAATGGATACCTCCATATACGCCACAATTAAATGGTGTAGCTGAAAGAAGAAATCGTACCTTATTAGATATGGTACGGTCCATGATGTGCTTCACAAATCTTCCAATTTCCTTCTGAGGATATGCCCTAGAAACTGCTATATTAGTATTAAACAGAGTACCATCTAAGTCTGTATCTAGCACTCCATATGAGATATGGAAAGGAAAAAAACCTAATCTTAAGTATCTTAAAATATGGGGTTGTCATGCTTATATCAAAAGAAATTTTGGACATAAGCTAAGTGCTAGATCGGACAAGTGTATATTTGTAGGTTATCCTAAAGATAGTTTAAGATATATCTTCTATGATCCTACCGAACAAAAGGTATTTGTTGCTAGACATGCCACTTTCTTGGAAAAAGAGTTTTTCTTAGAAAATGGCAAGGATAGAAGAATTAAACTTGATGAAGTTCAAGACCTACAAGGTGAGACACATAATAATCCTCAACCAGATGTACCCATGAAAAAGGTACAACCACTACACACTACTCCTCTCCGAAGGTCAGAAAGAGTGTGAAATGCACCTGAGAGATATGGGTTTATCATTGAGAATGATGAAGCCCACATCGTTGATAACGATGACCCTCTGACCTATTCGGAAGCTGTCAAGAGTAGGGACTCTGACAGATGGCTGGACGCCATGAAATCCGAGATAGATTCTATGTATACAATCCACGTGTGGACTTCGGTTGATGCACCTGAGGGAGTGTTTCCAATAGGGTGCAAATGGGTATACAAAAAGAAGATAGGAGCTGATGGCCAAGTAGAAACCTACAAGGCCAGGCTAGTGGCAAAAGATTTCAGGCAAAAACAAGGTATTAATTATGATGAAACTTTTTCGCCAGTAGCTATGCTCAAATCTATTTGGATTATGCTTGCTATAGCTGCATACTATGATTATGAGATCTAGCAGATGGATGTCAAAACCGCCTTCCTTAATGGTCACCTTGAGGAAGAGGTTTATATGACACAGCCAGAAGAATTTGTCTCAAGAGGGAGAGCAAATCAAGTATGTAGGCTTAAGAAATCCATTTATGGATTAAAGCAGGCATCTAGGAGTTGGAACATCCATTTTGACATGATAGTCAAAGAGTTTGGCTTCATTAAAAATATAGATGAACTTTGTGTGTACAAGAAGACTAGTGGGAGTGCTATTGTCTTCTTGATATTATATGTGGACGATATATTGGTCATTGGAAATAATGCTCCAATGATGCAATCGGTCAAGACTTGGCTATCAAAGAAATTTTCCATGAAAGACTTGGATGAAGCATCCTATATACTTGGTATAAGAATCTGAAGAGGTTCAGCATGGATGGAAGTAAGAAAGGTTTCTTACCCATAGGACATGGCATACAACTCTCTAGGAAGATGTCTCCTAAGACATCTGAAGAGAGGAATAGAATGAGTTCTATTCCCTATGCTTCGGTAGTAGGGTCGATCATGTATGCTATGTTATGTACCAGGCCTGATGTAGCTTATGCCTTGGGTATGGTAATTAGATTTCAGGTAGATCCCGGGAAGGATCATTGGAAAATTGTGAAAAGCATTCTCAAATACTTGAGAAGGACTAGAGATGTTTTTTCTGATTTATGGAGGATCAGAATTGAAACTAGAAGGCTATTCAGATTCTAGCTTTCAATCTGATCCAGATGATAGCAAGTCAATCTTTGAATATATCTTCACTTTGAATGGTGGAGCTGTGAGTTGGAAGAGTTCCAAACAACAAACTATAGCTGACTCAACTACTGAGGCAGAATACATAGCTGTTAGTGAAGCTGCTAAGGAAGCAGTCTGGATGAAGAAGTTCATCACAGAGCTGGGTGTAGTTCCTGAGATTGCCGGACCACTCCCAGTTTATTGCGATAACACTGGAGCTGTTGCACAGGCTAAGGAACCAAGGTCTCATCATAGATCCAAACACATTTTGAGACGCCTCCATCTTGTTTGAGAGATAATCAAAAGACAAAATGTCAAGATTTAACGAGTAGACACAAAGAACAATATAGCAGATCCATTTACTAATGCTCTACCACAGCAGCAATTCAATCGTCATCTTAATTATATGGGGTTAAAATATAAGGGCGATTAGCTTTAGTGCAAGTGGGAGATTGAAAGAGTAGATGCTTTATGAGCCAATCATTTGATGGGTTTCTCTTTGTAATCCTCCAAATCATGTACTTTGACACTTGATATATATCAATAAAGGCATTATGTTGCATCATTTGCTGCTTATCTGTTTTATTGTTGGATGATGAATCCCATAAATTAGGACATTTGTTTTAGGGTTATAATGAGATCATACCAGTGAGACCTAAAATTCTAATTTAGAATATTTCCAGTCAAATTGGTATATTGAGTCGGGGATCAATATTACCGGAAAGACTGGCACATCTTATATATTCTCGATGTAGAGAGTGATTGATCTCACAATCACTTGTGTGAGATACTAATACAAAGATGTGGGTGCTCATTAGAGGAATGAGTTCACTGAATTGACCAGCCATGAGAACATCTTATGGATTCTTACTTAATTGTCAAAAGATGGTTCTCATAGTGGGAGTTGTGCAAGTGATCCTTAGACCTGAGATCACCATGGTACCTTATGCACTTGAACCTATATTTTGGTTTACCCTCATTCACGACATTGCGTTGTGTACGGGGTATTCTGGATATGGTGGATTTTGTACGAAGGTTGTGAGTAGGTCAACAAGAAATCAGTCATTTCTAGTAAGAGAAGGTAACATCCTACTTACTCTAATCTTATGATGATTCAAGAAGCCTTTGATCAAAGCAAAATGAAAATTAGAAAGAGTTTTTAATGTTTCATTGTTTGAATTATCATATAAAAGATTGAGAGAGACATGAATAAGTGATTGAGTTTGATATTGATCCATACTCATGCACTTATTCAGGATGTAGTAGGACTGAGGGATTGAATTGCACGGTAACTTGCCACTGAAGGGTATGTTTGGATTTGTCCAATACATTTCTCATCTTTCGGGTAGACATGATACGTTGCTAGATGTCAATCTTGTCTTGTGGATTGATCGGATCAAAGAGTTTGATTAGATCAAAGCATCAGAAAGGTTCTGATTGCTAAATCAGGTTTAGCACTAAATTGGACCTAAATTGGATTAGAGGTATTCTAATCAGGTTAGGTCAACTTGCACCTGCACCTACTGCTGGCTAAGATAAAAAACCTAATGGGTCACACACAATGAAATTGATCAAGGGTCTAATTGGATTAGATGATGTTTGCAAGATGAACATGCTAGCACGTGTTGCAAACCCTAGCTCCTGATTCAAATTAAATTTGAATCTGATTCTTAGATTAGGTTGATCTAATATGATTAGATCATGACCTAATATGGGTTAGCCAAGAGTTGGAACCCATTTGGCTTTAATTAGACATGATTTGATTAGGTTTAATGTTTCCTTTAAGTTGGTTAAACCCAATTGGATTGGGTTTGATAGGGCTTTTACTTCTGGACAATTGGATGGCTTCCTGGATGAAGGATCTGGTCCACTGGTTGGCGCCTTCATCTGGACCATTGGATGGCTTCCTAGATGAAGGATCTAGTCCACTGGTTGGCGTCTTATTTTGGACCATTGGATGGCTCCCTGGATGAAAGATCTGGACCATTGGTCAGCGCCTGAATCTGGACCACTGGATGGCTTTCTGGATGAAAGATCTGGATCATTGCTCAGCGCCTGAATCTGGACCATTGGTGATGGCATCTTGCTTCTGGACCATTGGATGGCAACCTGGATGGTGATGCCTTGATTTGGACCATTAGATGGCGCCTAGATCTGGACCATTGGCTTTGGTTCCCTGCATTTGGGCCCTTGGATCATCAGGATTTAAGATGGAGACGTGAGAAAGAAGCGTATCATTAGATACGACTTTTTCTAAAGCTTGATACACCCTTCTCCTTAGCGCCCCATCATGATGGGATGCCCCTCTTGGATGGGATGCATCCCTTTATGATGCATCCCTCCATCTCTTATAAATAAGAAGGCGCCCCAGGATTCTAAAAATCATCCGAGAAAAAGCCTCTCCTTCTCTCTCCCTTATCTCTTCTTTCTTGAGGTAGAAAGGAAGAAGAAAGTGAAGAAAAATCAGCCAATTAAGTCCTTTGGAAGGATTGAACAACTAGAATCAAGTTTTGGTGGAGCTAGAGTCTTGAACCCATTCCTGTGTGGATCAACATTGGAGGGTGAATATTTGGGCACCTTAGGACATCTTCAGACATATTGGATATAGCGTGACAGGTATTCTTCTATACCAAGATTATTTTTTCTACATTATTTGGTTATACTATTAAGGTGCTTTTGGCTTATTAGGATTTCATATAATGGGTTTTATAAGAAAATTTTTATAATCCCGTATCTTCCGCTGCGCCCTAGGGCACTGGTTATACTATTAAGGTGGTCTTTGGCAATATGCCTATTTATCCACTATTAGTAGATAAAATAATTTCTTTCACTTCTGAATCCTAAATAATTTAATTAGGAGAAAGTACACAAAGATTGAAGGTCATTCTTCAATTTGCTCTCCACTTCTAAGTTCATAGCTTTTGCAGTAGCTTCATCGATGTTACTCGCCAAATAAAAGGCCTGCACCGGAAGACCATCTTATTCTACAGAAGGGGTATATTGGAACCACCTAATTGTTTCTACATGATCAATATATTTCCCTATAGAACCAGTAAATACTTTTGCCATGAAGAAATATTGTGATAAGAAATGCTTAATTTTTCGTGCTCTAACTATAGTTAAATAATCTTCTTCGGATAATTAGTCCAACCCAAGGATAGTTATAATGTTCTGAAGCCTTATGTAATGTTGTGAAGTTTGTTTAACTCTTTGCATAGTTTCATATTATTGTTCGCCAACAATTTGAGGTTGTAACATAGTTGACATTGAATCTAAAAGATTCATTGTTGGATAAATACCTTTAGCAATTAATACACTTGATAGTACAGTTGTAGCATCTAAATGATTTGCATGGCAGGAGCAGGGTCAGTCAAATCATCCACAGGTACATAAACAGCTTGGATCAAATTATAGATTCCTCTTTGGTAGATCTATACTAAGGGTAGGTTGATAACCCGCTACGAAAGGCATTCTTCCTAAAAAAGCGGATACTTCTAATCCTGCTTGAATGAAACAAAAAATATTGTCGATGCATATCTTGTTCATTGACATCTCGAAAATATACCATTGTGGTTAGGGGAGTTAAAACCAACTCTCATATTCATTTGACATAAACTATAGCTACTTTAATTCCGTAATATTTTTTTCAATAATCACTCTGTATTCTTTCGTTTCCATGTAAAGATCATTTCCTTCGCATGTATGTTAGCCTACTTTGCCAAATATGGATACGCCTCGATGACCTTTGGCAATGTTATTGATCAATTCTATGATGAGTACTATTTTATCCACTCCAACTGATGGCAGACCACTGCAGGAGGAAGAGAGAAAGAGGAAGAATAAGGGAAGGAGAAGGAAGAAGAGGTTATAGAGACGCAGGAAGAAGAGGTTATAGAGATGCATGAAGAAAAGAAGAAGAGAGGAAGAAGAAGAAGAAGTAGAAAGGAGGCAAGAGTTTTTTTATTCTATCATTCAACTCCCCTAGTTCATGAGCGGGGTGGCTCTTATATAGGCCTTACATCATGAATTGACCAAGTCAACAATTAACAACTAACCAAACTTAGACCCTTCAATTAATTGACTAAGTCAATTAATTAATTACATACCAAATTAAACCTTACTAATATTAGATCATTAAACCAATTGATCACACCCAAAATTGGACCTTTATAATTAGGTCTTACATTGATCAATTGATCCAATCACTTGACTCAACAACTAATCCAATTGACTTGACTAAAACAAAAGCAACTAACCAAACTGACTCGAACAACAAAAGCAACTAACCAAATTGACTCGACCAATAATAAAAGCAACTAATTGGCTCCATCATCTGAATGAGGGGTTCTGATGTCCCCATCACCAACTCTCCCAAGTAGTCCGATTTTTCCTCCATGGCGATAAGGAGCTAAAAGATCCACAATTTTAATCCCTATTTCAAAGATTGCTAATTGTATATCTAACTATGTAAAGGCAAGCATAGATCTATGAATAGGAAATATTGCGTGAGTACCTACAGGAGCTAAACTATCAATAAGTTCCCCAAGATTTTTGAAAATTCATCTAAGAGTAGCTCTACTGACTGGAATATCTAGAGAAGCTCCCATGTCAATCACTTACATTTCTCTCATCAGCCCACCTATAGCACTCATAACTACAGCTCAACTTGATTATTTTCTAATAATTATTGTACCTCATAAGTCACATCAATTTGTTAATCGACAGTATCTTGACTCTTAATTACCAAAGCATAAATATTAGGCATCTTTTCCTAGGCAAAAGCAACATTTAGTACTGGCCCAATAATTTGAGTGATACGCCCTAGGCTTTTTTCTTCTTGTGTGGAAATCATAGAACTAGGAGTAGGATTGATTCACATAATTATAATAAAGTGAAATATATCAATTTTTTTTTGGAATAGTGCAATGTCAAATCAAAAATAAATATCTTATAGCAAGTTGATTGGTTAATTCAATAAGAAAAGAATGAGAGTTAGTACTTGATTTATTTAGTTCAATTGCTTGCTCACTCAATAAGTCAATTTTCAAGTTCAGGTAATTCTTTTTTCAAAATGTCAACGAGATGAAATCATGAGTAAGTGTGTTTTATTTCTCTATCATTATAAAACATACTATCTATATTTGTTTATCTATGCAATTCGAGCCTAAACTTGATTTATGATTCATTATGTCAATTTCTCTAACCATTGTTGTTTATTTTATTTTTTTTGCATACACATTAGATTTCCGCCAATTCTTTATACCTTTCATTAAATAAATCATGCCCATTTTCACATAATAGGATTCACATATACAACATATATTATTGTTAAGAAGGGAATATCTTAGAATTCAGATATCTAAATTCAAAATAAGAAGGGGATCAATTCAATTATAAACTTGCAAAACAAGGTTGGGTTGCACCATATATATTAAAGAGTATACAATAATGATGTATATGCTGCCCTTTAATATTCTTTAGCCCCCCTCCTCTTGGTATATTCCATCAGCATTCACCTTTAAGTGAGGATTCCTAACACATTGCACTAATGTATGCTGCAACATAAACATATTTACATCTGGTTCTATATCCAAATCAAAAATTTGAACATTCATATATAATGATTCATTGATAAATCTTAAGCATCCCTAGGCTCAATTTTTGTAACCTCTCATCCTTTAACCAAGATTCCAGCATTCCCATTGCTTGCATTTCACGTACTATTGCCCCCAATATTCAAATATGAATCGATGAATTTGTAGGGTTTGTGTCCTTGCTCTTAATTCATTCATCATGTCTATTATTCATTACTTACATTTGATGGAACTATTCAACATCAAACAAGCCTACTCACTAATAAATAGAAATGCTTGATGGTACATTCCATCAAACAAATGATGGCATCAAAATTTGATATTTAAAATTGAACATGCCTAGCGAAACTCCAACAAATGCAGCAACAAAATGAAAATTTAAGATTCTACGTCAATAAATGAAGTAAATATGTATCATTCTCTAAATTTATATTTTAAAATCAATATTTTCTTGAGTCCACAAGGTAAAAACTTATAAAGAGGGGAATGAACCTGTAGGAAGAGAACAATGTGGTCTGAGTCCATTTAAGGATCTTGGTGGTGGCAGAGAGAGTGCTCGTGGTGGCCTCCAGATGGTAGGGTTGGAATTAAGATTCTAACAGGTGGGGTGGTAGCAATCTGATTGGCAAAGGTGGGGATGTTACATAGAGTGGAAGAGAAGATTGGAGGTGGTAGTTGGGGTAGCAAAGGGTGTTAGGCATGGCTTGGGCAAAGGAGAAAGTAGTGATTGGCTATGGAAAGAAGAGAAGAGGAGAGGAGCTTGAAGGCGATGCTCGACAGTGGTGAACTAATCATGGTGGGAAGCGGCAGTAAAATTGCGAAGGAGGAGGCTCTGGTGGAGGAATAGGTGGGGCATCCCGGCGATGGTTGCAAATCGAGGTGGGGATGTACAAAAATGATATTGGAATAAGAGGAAAGAGTAGGGTGGCAATTTACACAGCCCGTTGGGTACCCAATCTTACCAACTCTAAGGATGTGGATTTTTCTCGATCCTTTTAATTTCCTAAAGAACAATATTTCTATTTATTGTTTGCATTATTGTTGAATTATTAGTTTACTATTTTATATATCAATATCTTAGTTTGTTTATAGTTATGTGAAGTATTAAGATTTAATATTACATTCTTTTTTTTGTTTGATTTTTATATTGAAATAAAATAAGATAATTTTTATAGTTTTATGTCCAGACCCATCCTAACTTATCCTTTCTAAGTAAGGCAGGGTAGGTTCAAGAATTTAAGTATACCCATGTAAGGAATTTGAGATGCCTTGACCCACGTCGAGATGGGTATAGGTTGGAGATAGGTATGTGGTTCCCCATCATGAGGCAAGTGTGAGGAACAACAAACCTCTTCCATACTCTATCTTTAGGAGTGAGAGGATATTGGTTTATATATATGTATATATATTTAATTTTTAATAGGAGATAATAAAAAACTAAAACATTTGGAGGAATATGGGAGGGTGCAAAAATTTTGTTTAGGTGATATCCTTTTGCTCAAATTCTATAATAGTTTGATTTTATGTGACACTTCATAAATATCACTAAATGAAATATCAAATACACATATACATATATATATATACATATATACATGCTTATATACATATATATACACATAAAAATAGATACATACATATACTATATTTGTTGTTGTGAGATAAGATGGGCTACTTTTAATTTTAGTTTGTTAAATAGTTAATTGAATATGTTCAACTTTTCAATAAGAGATTAGGTACTATATCCAAAAGAAGATGATTCACATATAATATATAACATATGATGTATAATGTGTAATGTATAACATATGATTTATGATATGTGATATATGATATATGATATATGATATATAATATGTAATATATATAGTATAAAATGTACATTATATTATATAATATACATATAGTATTATAAATAATACATATCATCTATTAATTATAATATTTATAATATGCAGTAGAAAGTTTTTAAAATTTTGATGAATTATTATTTGAAAAAAGTATTCATTTACTATTTTTATAATTTTTAATATATAATAATCTAAACTCATAGATATTTTCCCTTTTCGGTTTATTAGATTCCTTTAAAAGTGTTATTTATATATTTGTATGTTCACTTTCTATTCTTTGTAATGTTTGAATAAAAAAAATATTCAAAGTTAGCTTAAATTTTGGTTTTCCTTTCGACACTGATTAAATTCTACCAATATTGATTAATTGGTTCGAGTTGGGTAGGTTTTGAAACTGCTTAATCTGGTTTTAGTTTTGGTTTTGGTTTTATAAGTTGAATATCATCAGAATTAGCCTCCAATTACAAGCATTCTATCCCATGTTCACATACCTTGTTGTTAATAAAATGCTTATAGTTGTTAGACATTCTTTAACATGTTTTTCTACATATTATTTTTATTTATATAATTCACCTTTTATTTTTTAAGTTTAAATAAAATTCAAAAATTATCTGATATTATTTTTACTTTTTTTTTCTTAACCTAATTAGACCAATCCAGTCTTGATATGGTTGGTCTCAAGATCGGTTGGTTCAATTTTGATTCCAAAAATTGAGTATGAGTTGAAATTATGTTGGTTTCAAGTTATCCTTTAACTTGAACCAATCCATCCCATACAAACTCTTATAAGAGTAAATTTATTGATATTTATATTTTGTTTGTAATATTTATCATATATATTATTTATTGGCAATTCACCTTTTGTTCTTTATATTTTTTAATAATAATCTATTATTCTTTCTTGATTTCTTTTTAATTCTTAGGTAACCTAACCTTAATCAACCTGATTCTAATTAATTGATTTGGATTAGATTTGTTTCAACATCCATTAGTCCTATTTGGTTTTATAAATTGAGTACAAATTAGATGCGGTTGATTGTAGGTTAACTTTTAACTCAAATCCAATCTAACCATGTGTATCCTAATTTATTTACTTAGTAGGGTGCAATTCTGCTTATTTCTTTTTATGGTAGATTCTGCATAGACTCTAATGGCTTCTGTGATAGTAGTGAGATTATTTGGCAGAGTTCTTGGTCAGGATATGCTTTCAAGGTGTTAGTGTAGCCTTTGGCGACCATGAAGCTTCGTTGGTATTCAAAGTAGTAAAGCTACTAGTGATCCTTAGTTTAGTTCTTAACTTGGATTTTTGGATATAAATTTTAAATTTAGTTATGCTTTCTTACTTGTAGGTTTAGATTGTTTTTTAAATTCTACATATCTATTTTATTATCTCACCAATTTGCCCTAAAGCTAACATTAGGCTTCTCCACCTATGCCGTTATATTTTGGTACCAGAGGTTAGCCACTCTTAATGATTATTGTGGTAAACCATTTTCAAACCTTTGATGACTTATGTGATGCATGTATGCTTAGTAGGGCTTGATTTGAATTTTCATTTGATCTAGAGTTTTATTGACTAAAAAATGAAAAGAAAAAATTTGGGTATTTTAAAAAAAGTTTTTTGCTTTTGGACTCTCAATCTTCTTGAGTTTTGATTGCTTTGTAAGTGTTTTCAAAATCTTCAATTCAATTTTAAGTAGAATTAGGTGTACTACTTGGAGTTGGACCGAAGTGCTAATCAATTGATCCATAAGTTAAGCTAGATTACTGGAGATTGTCTGAGTTTCGTTTTCTAATTGGAGTATGTTTTCATTTGGATCACCTAGTTGATTGATCTTAAGAAACATTTTATGATCACTAGAAGAGAACTGTTGGGCAATTCCTCCTTTGATTGTTACTTCCTGCTAGAGTGTTTGAGGGTGATTAGCATTCAAATTCAAATTTAGAGTAGAAGAGAGTATGGAGGCATATTGGGGTTACCTAATGGCGTGAGCACCTAAAGTGTCATCTACTTGGAGGCATTGTGCATCCACACTCAGAGCTTAATTGCAGCCTCACTATTACAGCCAAAAGTTATAAGAGCAATCTGGTATCCCCTTAGTACTACCACTAATTTTTTGTTGCAACCAAGTCTTGTATGTGCATCGAGCCCTCTGAAGGTAGCACATAATCGGACACATACAAGACTAGGAGTTTGATCACTAGAACTAGTAGAGGAGTGTGCGCGCGTGCGGGCCCCGGAACTGGACAATATCTGGTAAGGGAGTCTCGTGTTCCTCCCTCAGGAGGCCCTCATGTGGGCACTGGGTTCCTCACGTGCCCTGCACAGACGGGGGCGTGACAGTGTCTCTCTTCATGATGAATTGGAAAAATCTAAGAGTGGTGATTGGGTCAAATTGTGTTGTGTAGGGTTTTATATTGGTTTGAGTCCTAAACTTACAAGTTTAATCGTGTGACTTACAATGGAGTTAGATCATGAGGTTGTAGACCTTATCTAACCACTAGATGTCCAAGAGAAGTAAAAGAAAACAAAATCTACTAGTAACCTACTAACTATGCTAGAATTAAGCTAAAACAAACATAAAAAAGAAGGGACATATTTCTTATCATTAAGAAGTAAAAAATTTATTAAAATGAGCTATTACATAAATGTAGCATGAATCACAAAATCAAAGCATAAAAATAAAAGATAAGTGGTGAGAAAAGTTTTTCTAGTGATGTATCAACACAATCCAGCACACCTCCTCCTCCTTGGAGGAGATCCCTTGAGGGGTCTATCTAGCTTGAGCTTCTCCTTGCTCAAGGCCTTTTTGGATCTTTAGATGAGTTTCCCATATAGATTTGAGAGACTTCATAAAGAGGGTGTTTTTTTATACATAAAAAAGGAACAATTTGTTGGAAGAATGTGGGAATCATGTAAAAGATATAAAGTATGAATGTTTGAAACAACCATTATTCGGGAGTCAAATTTATATATAAAGTACTTTTTCGATCATTTATATCCCATGGGGAAGGCTCATAGAGTTAAAGGTAAATGAAAGGTTGAAAAAGGATTTTGTCAAACTTGCAATATTATGTATCTTCTATAAGCTTTTCTATTTGACAAATTGGACATACCCAATATTTTACTTTCCCATATTGATGATCTGGACAATTTATAAAGATGTATTAAAGGATGGTTGTCCATAATTATCTGCTAATTCGATGTGATGTAAAAATGGCACAAAAGAGAGAGAAGAAGAGATGCAAGAAAGTTGGCTATCTTTATTGATGCACTTTCATAATGCTAGTAAATAATTTTAAAACATCACTCATCATTTCTATTTATAACTAAAGTAAGCAATAAATACAATGTGCAAGTATGGTTGGTTGAGCATACTTAATGTGGTCAAAGATCTAGTTATCAGAGTATGCCTTACCATCTAAATTGGAAACTTCAAGGTCATTATTGAAAAAAAAGAAAGTTCCATTAAAAAAATTAGCTAAGATATCTTCAAGTCAAGTATTCTCACTTGTGAATTTGAAATTTAATTTTAATGTTAATAATGTTACAACGGCTTATTCTAACTATTTGAAGTTGATAAATCTTATCACTTTCTTTGTGCCAATGGATGACAAGAAGTGGATTTTATGTGTAGGTTCCCATTTTGAAATGAAGTTCTAGAAGAGGCCAAACTAAGAGCAAAAAATATGACTTTAATGAAGGTTAAGAAGAGATTAAAGATGGATGATATCAAAAAGATGCTCCAATTGGAAAAAGAGAATAAGAAATTAACTCATGTAAAGAGTATCTTGGTTGCACTTACATATAGAAAAAATGCTAGAACTGAAGAGATATAAACAACTGCAACAAGTAAAACTCAAGATGAAGAGACGAGAAAATGAATACAAGAAGAGAGTGATTTTGAAGATGATCCTACAATAAGGAACCAGAAGAAGCAAATGGACAATCAAGGTAATGAGCACCAAAATGGGGCCCAAAATATGATTTTGGATTGTCCTACTCTTGTTTTGGAAGATTCAATATATGCACATTTACTACTGTAGATGAAAAGGGAACACCACAAAGAATGAATCTTTTTATCATAATTTTTGACTATTGTTCCTTACAATTTAAATATTCAGGATGTAAAACTTTCTTGAGCAAAACTATTCACGATGTAAAACCTTCTCGAGCAAAACTATCTCCGATCCTATATACATTTCTAGTAATTTCTAAAAGCACAAAATTGATACATCTAGTAAAGAAAGTAGCACAAAAGGACCTCTATAGTAGATGAAGAGCAAGTGCTAACATGCAAGTGGTTGAAGGAGCTATCATCAGTATTGGGTATTTGTTGAAGAAAAAGAAACACTATCAATAGCAATTATCATTTGTAAATATTTGAAACTTGAAGCTTAAAGTGAATGAATCTTCCTAAATATTCTATCACTTCTGTAGAAATTTCTCGAATGTGAACAAAATTTTAATGGGAGAGAATTTTTTTTAGAGTGCAAGAAAGCATTAACTGAAAATTGGTTAGAGCTCGAGATTGACTTGGTACATTTATTTAATATCGCATATGAATTACTATGTTTTGTGATGTACATTTATAAATCCAATTTAATTTTAATTTTTAACATGGTTTGGTGGTTGAGTTGTATGATGAATGCTCTTCTATATCAAGGAATTGTATACATAAATTTTTATCCAACAAGAATTATCAGATGATGTATGTAAAGTTTCACTAGTAGAAAAGATTAACTCTTTTGTAATTAAATATGGTCATATGTACTAATCATTTGCTACTTTTGTCTAAAAATTATTTTAGTCATCTTACATATTTGCAAAGAAACATGACAAGTTGATCCATCTTGACTTTTTATAGCTCCCTTTCATAGGTAATGGTGTTATTGTATTATATTTTCGAGTATTTTTTTTGTAATCCTTTTAAATTAATATTTTTTTAAAATGCAAAAATTAATTGACAATAAAGTTCCTACTCAGAAAGGCTTGAATCTATGGTTTCTTACAATAGAAAGTTACTGAAACCAAATTTTTATTTTTTCCTTATTCTTGCGTCTAAATGCCAAAAGACATTGGCACCTTCTTGCGGTTTATTTTGAAGAAAAAGAACTAAAGAATACAATTCAGTACATCAAGATCCAAATCAGAAGATGCTTGCCAATCAAAGCATGAGTACTGAAGCTACTAAATTAATTTAGTTTTTTATTTATGCTATGCATCTACACTAACAATTGTCATTCCTATGTTCAAGGATAATTTGTGGAAAATAATTTATCAAAGTTGCGTGGCTAGTCGAAGATTATGAGATGGTGGTTGCATTTGTCTCCGAATGCCCATTACAAGCTAAAAGGTAACAAGCTTCATATTTAGTACTCTTATTATTTTGAAACATTGTCATATTTTATTATTTTGTAGATTTTTTGTTAATTATTATATTATTGTAGTTCTTATGCTTGTGGTTTTTTTGTTCTAAAATGCCTAGAGGGAACATTGGATAGAGCACCACTTTCAATTCATCAGGTTTCTGCTATCTCCTCAAAGTTAGTTATCTTTATAGTTTGTTGTTCCAATACATTAATGTTATTTTATTTTTCATAGGAGATTGAACATAGACATGCTTGATTTGCAATTTTGCAACATCCAATTTCATTAACTTTGAAGAAAAAGATGGCTTGTGATGCACCATCATGAATTGTAATTACAAATATGGCTATGACAAGTAAATTAATATACAAGTTCTTTGTCTTCAAGAAGCTAGCTTTATGCTAAGGTTTTACTGAGTGAAACACATATGGAGTTCACTTTTTATTTCAATTGGTTGAATTTGTGATAGTAAATGATGGTCCATATAAAATATGTACTCATAGTTTTTCAAATATAGATCTTGCAATCTATATAAACATAGTTTATGTGAAATCGATACACACCACATGACTTCTTGGCAGATTCTTAATTTCTTATGATTGGATACAACTAGGATGGGAACAGGTCAAGTATGAATTGGGTAGGCCATTACCCATACCTATCTTATACTTATCTTGAGGTAGAGCAAGATAAAGCGGGTAGAGTTAGATGTGATAGATTGGACATATTAGAACGGTAAAGTTGCAAAATTTAGTTTTTTCATATACTTTTTTTGTTGCCTCAGTGAGACGATTTGTGAAGAGTGATGTATATCCAGGTCAAGTTTGAGGTAGATTTTATCATTACCCATACCCTCCCTGGATCCAATATGGGTGAGGTAAAACCCAGCCTATTAGAGTTGGATTGGGTACTTAATTGGGCAGATTAAATTGCTAGCCTTAAATACAACTACATAGATAAACATGTACAGGTTGCCATATGATGATACACATTTATAGGTTAAAAGAATGGAATTATATGTATAGCGTTTCTGATGCAAATGGAATTTATGGCAAAAATGAAGGCTTAAATGTATTTCTCAAATAATGAGATGTATGCATAGGTTTTCAAACACACAACTTGGAGTTTTTTGATATAGAATTTACCTAAAGTCGATATACACCCTCTAACATATTGATACATACCAAAATCTTCTTTAATACTTATAGATATATAGTCCGTGGTATAATAGTATCCATAACACTTTCTTTACCTATGTACAGTCTATGGCCAACTAATACATACATGAGAAATTTTTTATCTACCGATCCAATATGTAGCCCCAGGCAAACTGGTACATAGTGTCTAAAATATTGTCTCCGCAAATACACAATCCAAGGCCAACTCATACATACATGAGAAATTCCTCATCCAACAATTCAATATGCACATATAGGCATACCAATACATAATGTCTAGAGTACTATTTTCTCAGCTCACACTCCATGGCCAACTAATTTGTACATGAGAAATTTGTCATCCAATGATCCAATGCACCTTCAAGCAAACCAATACACAATTTCTAGAACATTTCCTAAGTACATAGTCTATGACCAACTATTACTCACATGAGAAGTTTCTCGTCCAACGATACAACATGCACCTCTAGGAAAACAAATACATACATGAGAAAATTCTCATTGATGCATCATCAATTCCTCCTGACATATCGATATTAACATGTTATAGCATTACTTAACAAGTTATAATATTCATTTGATATTTGAACTATCATTATTATAGTTCATAGATTAAGAATCAACGTCACTTGTATTTCCTTTGGGGATAGCTTGTTTTTTCTTTGTCCTCCTCTTCTCAAGTGCACTCTTTATCCTTTTAGTCAATATTTTTCATCTCAGTACTCGATTCCATATCAGTACCATCCTATTACAATATCAATATGTAATATGGTATAAGACAGCAAGATATATCGAGTGTAGGTACGATACAAGACTACATACTATTTTGGTATTGGTACTATATTGTATGTCTGGTATAATATGGTATCGACTAGTATGGCAAATCTTATTTTTAATGATAAAAACTATTTTAACAAGTGGCGGCTAACAGTGATTTGATTGCTAAGTATTTTTATATTACTTGTTTCTATCACCATATTCACTCGAGTTCCATTGTCAGCTTCATTTACATTTATTTTGTGTTACATCCCTTCCACCTCCATATTTAATTTATCAAGTCAATTTTCTACCACATTTAAAAAATATCACTTGAAATAACACCTTTGACTATGGCAGTGATTTCTTTTTGACGTACTTTGATATAATGAGGTGCTAGTGTCTCCGTGCTATTTAAATACATAATTGCTTCTGGGTGTTTAACAATGTCCTATCCTTTACATTTTTGATCCATGTAATTGGAAGGCAAATAAAGAATATTGTTGTGATGAAAAATCTTTAGTGCATGCGAACATAAGATGCCTTTAGGCTCAAATTTTAAGCAACTGCATTTGATTGAGACATCAAGTAAATTAAACTCAACAAAGCTAGGATAACGAGTATATGATCTTATATCGCATCTTGTAGATTCTCAAAGCATGCAAGCTGGATACTAAACTCCTTTTCAAAATTTTCTAAAAAGCCAACTTTAATAATGGTCCAAGAGGAAATTACCTCACCAAAAGGTCCAGCAGTGTGATGATCTTAACACTGAGGCTTTGGAGCAGCTTTGAAGTGCATTGACTTCCTATAGATTCTCCTTCCAATAATCTACAATATACTCAACCTCCGCTAAATTTGCATGTGCATTTGTAATGGACCTCAACCATAGATTCCCATAGTATTACATATGGCAACTAGTTGTTCTTTGTTTCAATGATTTTTATTTTGTTCTTGTTTCCTTGGGTAAGTGAATGTGGAAGTTTTCTCCTAGGTAAGCGAATGCAATCCTATTAACTCGTTAGAATTGTTCTTTAGCCCAAACAAAACTTCCAAAAACATGAAGGTTTCTGCATGTTCCTTCAAATCCTTCATTTTTTGGGAACTAAAATTTCTGTTTATTTCACATATGATGGTCAACATGTATGAAGTGTATCAATTGTCTAAATCTTGTGCTTGGTCCCGGTCTTCTCGGCTTGGGGCCATCCACTTTTTGGCAGTGTTTTGGCCACCTTAGAGATGCTCTTCAGCAATAGTCCCCACTATTAAACGAGATTTTTTTAGTGCATATGTTGGACCTAAATGACATTGTAGCCTATGTTTTTAGGGGTATGTGGTCTTGCACCATTCCACTGCTACTGCTTCCCCCAATGAGGCCGGGAGTGTTAGGCGGGCCATGTACTAAGTAGCCATTGGAACCGTAGATTTGCCTTGATCAGTCAACTTTCACATAATTGTGAAATTTTAGGTACAATTCACCTAGAGAATCATAATATCAATTTTGCACAACTAATCTTAAACAAGCATTATAAAGTGTAGGTGTTACTTACATCGCAAGTACAACAACCAGATAGTTTAGTCTGTTTACAAAGATATTTTAGGACCTAATCATCCAAAACCACAAACATATATCAAATCAATGGCACTCTAATATTTTGAAATAATTTCTAAACTCTCCAAATTCCAAAATTTCAATTTGTACACCAGCTACCCTTATAACAAGAAAAAACAACAACTAACCTTGCCCTATTTCCTCCACCGAATGAGAAAAAGGTGTGGCATGATGAAACCCCTCTATGGCTTAGCCTAGAGGGGAAAGATTAATTGAGAAGGATAGAGGATGGCATGATAACCCTTTTCATTCTACTATTCATGTAAACACATAGAGAAGGGGTGTTGCCCAAGGTGACAAGCCAAGACGCGGGGGGGGGGGGGGGGGGGGGGGGGGGATGAATTGGTTTCTCTAAATTTTTTACTATCTTAATTGAGTCAATTGATGAGTTAGTGAAGTTAAGACAATACACAATGCAAACACACAAGAAGTATAGTAGTTCGGTGCTCTCCTAAGCACCTACGTTCACTCCCCAAGCGATCCCTTGGAAATTCACTATAATCCCGCGGATTACAGTTGGATTGTTTTCCGGGCTCACAATCCAAAAACCTTTACACTTTGGTTTTTCAGGATCACCAAAAACCTATGTTGGTTTTACGGGCTTACCAACGAACCTTCACAATTGATTTTACGGGTTCACCAATGAACCTACACCGTTGGTTTTACGGGCTCACCAACAAACCTTTACAAGGTGATTAAAAAGAAGAAAAAAGTTGAAACTCCTAGATGAGCAAATATAACAATTATAAGCTACAAAGAAGAGTTTAGAATATAGTTATCGCTTGATGAGACGTCTCTCTTCTTTATCAAGAATGCTTCACTCTTCAAGGGTGGATGGAGCTCTTAATGTCTCTTGGAATCTGCTCAACCACTTTCTTTTGACTCTTTGAATGAAGCACTTGGATGAAGAAAATTAGGGCTCTTGTCTTTCTTGTGTAAGCCTTGATATTTTGCAAAAGGATTCTTTTTCTGATGAATAGTATCACTTTAAATAGTTTTCCTCACCCATTGGACACCCTCCATTGGTTAGATTTCAAAAACTAGCCGTTACTTACTGTTGGGAGGATAAAAAGTACTTCTGCAGAACTAGTCGTTATGCTTCTGCCCGTGCTGGGGTCGACCCAAACTTTTCTAGGGTCGACTCAAACCACTGTTCATCAGACTTGGGGTCGACTCAACTTTCACTGGGGTCGACCCAAATTTTACTAGGGTCGACTCATGCTATATTGGGGTCGGCCCTCTCAGAAAATACATAACCTTATATTTCAGCCATTTTTTCACTGGGGTCGACTCAACTCTTTTTGGGTCGACTCAAGGTACAGTGGGGTCGACTCAAGTTTCATTGGGGTCGACCCTCTCAGGGATTCCAGAGATCCAGTTTTGAATGACACAGCCTTGGGGTCGACTCATGTTCAGTTGGGGTCGACTCGAGGTGGGGTCGACTCAAGTTATATTGGGGTCGACCCTCTCAGGGATTCCAGAGACTTGTTTTTTTGAGGCTTGAAGATGGGGTCGACTCAACTTTCACTTGGGTCGATCCAAGTACTGTTCATCCGTGCCATTTTTGCAGAAATGTGCCCGATGGTTTCTTGATGTGCCGGGGTTGACTCCACCAATCTTGGGGTCGACTCATTCCACACTTTGCTGCAACTTAAGGTTAGATTCATCCATATAATCAATGAAATATACTTCAAGTATTTTGAATATATGTCATGGTGGTGCTACATACTCTAAACAATGAAAATTACTATTGTCCTCTTAGGAGTACGTTTCACTTAAAACTTTGCCGAATTGGAATTTAGAATTCACTATCCCTTTTCTATCGCAAATTTTATCTCATTGGTTATCATTGAAGTACATCTTGATCTCATTCTTCTAATGTACCGTGGGTGACGAACTTAGTAATGATGTATCATATTTTATTATAATTTTTAATTAGATATTCTCTTAATAGTTGTATTAATCATCAAAATACCACTATCATCCTCAATCTCCCCCTTTTTGATGATTACAAAATATTGAGTATGCGCCAATTGTTACTTAAATTAAAATCAATTTTAGAAGAGCTCAAGTTGCTGAATTTCAGCTTTTCAAATTTGAGAGTGAATTCTTCCCCTTTTTCATCCAAATATTGCCAATTTGAACTTTTTGATTTACTCCCCCTTTCTTTTATATTTGGTTAAAGATGAAACTTCAAAGATTTGAGATAAAGCAAGAGTTTCAGATTATGTATCGAGATGAAATTCTGAAATTTGATTGAGAGTTAGGACTTTAACATTTTCATTGTTACATATCGCTCCCCCTTAAGTGTATATTATCTCTATTATAATTTTCAACCTTGTTTGTCAACTTATTGCAATCTTCTTTCTTTCCTTGCTTCTCCCCCTTTTTGTTATCATCAAATAGGTGCATGGCAATAGATAATTAGACATAGTAAATAATAAACAGTCAAGTTTCATTGATCAAAATAGAACATTGTAGTACATTAATGCCAAAAATACAATGTTCTTCAATCAAAGTGCAAAGTACATGATCAACACCAAAATACATATGAGAACTAGATAAATCCTAGGCACTAATCATAGTGCTAACATCAGCCTAGGGGGTATCTAATGGCTGTGATCTAGTCCTCATCCTCCTAGCATAAGTGGCGAGGGGAGGTCGAGCCTGATGGGACTGAGTCTGGCGTGGACCTCGCTGAGCTGGATGACTCTGTGCCGATACCTCTGACTCAGCTGCTCGGGGCATAGATGGACCATGAGCCTCTCTCTCTCTCCGTAATGCTCCTACCTGCTCTCTGAGATCGCTAATCTCAGCAGTCATGCTATCCATCCTGCTCCACATCCCATCAGAGAGAGTCCTCACCTGAATTGATACAAGCTCAGTCATCCTACTCCAAAACTCCTCTGTACATCCCGTAGGTGTGGATGACGAAGGTCCAGCCTTTGAAGGTGCTGTAGGATGATCCGCAGGTTCCTCAGCCTCAGGGATGGGGTCTCCAATCTCTGGTGCATCACCCTCTGGTGCATGTATCTCTGCTCCTGCACGCACCCACTGCCCGTTCACCTTCTCATAACCCATGCGAATTAGGGATCGTGCAGTATAAGTGTCAGTAAATAATAGATGCTTGAAGATCTCTCCCTCTACTGATATGTCATGCTGTCGGAAGACCAGGATGAGTATCATACCATAGGGCAAGGAGACTCTCAAATTGCTTATAGCCTTTCTCATCTGTCTGATCATCATAGCTGGGAGGTTCAGGAGAATGCCCTGAATAACGTGCTCCATAATAACCAAATCTCGCTCAGATATGAGATCGAATCTTCCACTCTTCGGAAACAGTATCCGACCTATGAAGTTATGCAACAACCTCATCTCAGCTGATAGAGAGCTAGCTACTAAATTTTCTGAATAATCAAAATCCTCTCTCTCAAAAATCAGCTGTAGAGCTCTCAACTTACTTTCTGGTCTTTTCGGTGTAGCTCCTTCACAGGGGAGATGCAGCAACTCACTCAAACTTTCTTCTGAAACCCTAACCCTTACTCCTTGGACTTCAGATATAAGCCCTTCCATTCCAACTTTTAGGAAGGCATAGAACTTACGAACCAACCCCGGGTATATCACCACATTTAGGGAGCAAAGATACTCCCATCCCTGCCTTCGGATCCAATCACCCAACCGGAACCCTTCTTGATCCAAAAATTCGGAGTGGATCCTTCTTCCCGTGGTCACCGGTCTTTCCGTATATTTTGCAAGTTGTACGGAGGGGGAGGGAGGAGGAGGAGGCTCTACACATGTCTCACCTTGTGGAGGCACTGTAGAAGACTCTCTAGCATGTCTATCAACACGGGTTGTCTGTGAAACTCTCCCGGATCTCTTAGCAACGGCTCGCTTGGGTCCCATTCCTTCCAAGATCTTGATCTAACGGCTTGGGGAAGCTTCCTTTTACTATTTGGAGATGATTGGAAGAGATTGGAGAGTGGAAAATAGGGTTTTAGGAAGAGGACAAGATGAAACCGTGCCCTAACATAGCTCACGGGTCCCTCTTTTAAAAATAGGGTCCCGCCGTTGGATCGACCCTAGATTTTTCTTGGGTCGACTCAACGTGGGGTCGACCCCATTCTGGCTTGGGTCGGCCCCAGTTCAGAAAATTTTCTTTCTCTTCCTTTCTTTTTTAAAAATTCTTCCTTTCCTCCAATCCTAATAAATTCTTTATGGGACAATGATACATGGGTAAGGAATCTATAGATGACTAGTTCGACTAATGTTTCATGGGTTTTTCGAAATGGAAGGAGAGTATCATGAGACAACTTGTTCCTTCTTATATCTACTCAATCAAAAGGGTCACATATACCTAATTTCCTCTTTAGCATGCAAAATCTATCTTCACTTAAAGGTTTTGTGAATATATCAACCAATTGTTTCTCGGTACACACATGCTCAATGCATATATTTCCATTTTGAACATGATCTCTAATGAAATGATACCTTATTTCATTATGTTTGGCTTTAGAGTGCTAAACTGGATTCTTGGTAAGGTTAATGGCACTAGTGTTATCACACTTTATAGAAATGTTATCTAGTTTAATTCCATAGTCCTCTAGTTGTTGCTTGAGCCATAGTACTTGAGCACAGCAACTTCCGGCAGCTATATATTCGGCCTCAGCCGTTAACAATGCTACTGAATTCTGCTTTTTGCTAAACCATGATACTAAGTTATTCCCTAAAAATTGATATGTTCCACTAGTACTCTTTCTATCTAATTTGCAACCAACAAAATCTGCATCAGAATATGCGAGTAAATCTAAATAGGAATCTCTAGAGTACCATAAATCTATGTTTGTAGTTGCTCTCAAATATCTAAGAATTCTTTTGACAGTACTTAGATGTGACTCCTTTGGATCTGATTGGTATCTAGCACATATTCCCACACTAAATACTATGTCTGGCCTTTCATCAAATCATTCTTTGCCCGATCCTAGCCTTTTCCTATGGCTTCTGAGAATCATTCATTCCTCGATCCGAACCGAACCGAGCTAACCAACCTTCTTTGAAGAGTCAATTGGTAAGGGATCTCTTTTCTGCAACGGATAAAAATCAGCGGAGCAGATTTGATACTTTTCCCTTTTTCATCTTTGTCTAGCTTACTAGTGGGATTCATTGGGGTGCCTATTCCTTTGTGATTTTCATTCCCAAACTTCTTTAATATTTTCTTTGTGTATTTAGTTTGATGAATGAAGATACCTTCCTTAGTTTGCTTGATTTGTAATCCGAGAAAGAAATTAGTTCTCCCATCATACTCATCTCGAGTTCTTCTTGCATTAATTTAGCAAACTCTTTGCAAAGATTATCATTAGTGGCACCAAAAATTATGTCATCTACATATATTTGAACTACTAGCAGATTTTTATCTTTTCTTTTGAGAAAAAGTGTTTTATCTACATTTTCCCTACTGAATTTATTATTCAGTAGAAATTTGCTTAGTCGATCATACCAAGCCCTAGGTGCTTGTTTCAATCCATATAATACCTTATGTAATCTAAACACATGATTTGGCAATTCATGATTCTCAAAACCAGGAGGTTGCTCTACATATACTTCTTCCTCTATAAAACCATTTAAGAAGGCACTTTTTACATCCATTTGATACAATTTGAAATCCATGAAGCATGCAAAAGCTAGAAGTAATCTAATAGCTTCTAATCTGGCCACGGGAGCAAATGTTTCCTCAAAATCTATCCCTTCTTCTTGATTGTATCCCTTAGTTACAAGTCTAGCTTTATTTCTTATGACTACCCCATTTTCATCTAATTTATTTCTAAAGATCCATTTTGTTCCAATTACAGAGTTATGCTTTGGTCTCTCAGTTAATATCCATACATTACTTCTTTTGAATTGATTTAATTCTTCTTGCATAACATTTATCCAATTTATGTCTTTTTCAGCTTCTTCATAATTCTTAGGTTCTAATTGTGAAACAAAAGCAAGATAATCATTTAAATTTCTAAGAGAGGATCGAGTTCTTACTGTTAGATGTATGCCCTAGAAGCCAATCTGGCTGACACATTGTTAATTCTAGGGACATAATTTTGTACTTGACTATTTATTATTGAATAAATAAAAGACATCTTATCATTCATATTATTTATGTGTCTATGAATCGTCCAAGAAATTAATAAGACGATGATGCATATTCTCAAGAGTTGAGAATTTGAGCCATGTATCATTAGTGATTAATTTCTAAATGCTCCTGATCAATGGATCATCACGAGGACGGTGATCGATCCGATCAGTGCACAGATCACTTTCCTTCTGGATGGACGAGACTTGAGTCCATAGTGTAGGGACACTGAAGTGATAGTGCAGGTGCTTGTTAGAGAACAAGGGTACTGAGCGTGACCAAGACAAGAAGTCACTTGGATGTCTATCCACTCGTCAGTGACTTGCTTGATGTTGCAGTAGTATGACTGGTCCTTTGACCTGCGGTGCTTCGGCTACTCACAGTGAGGTTATTGTAGTTTGACTACACGTATACATGGTCTCTAGTCATATGGGTCCTTGTAGTGTAGATTGGCTGCAGTAAGTTCACTGTAGGAGTAGGGTATGCACTTATATGGAATCTATCGACCTTGATAGAAGAGGAGTGATCCTATGTGATTTGTTAGACTGAGTTCTAAGACCTTGGCCAGGGCAGTAATATAAAGTGGAGAAATAGTTTTCCACTATCGAACTCGAGTCAAATAAATCTTGACATATGACAGACGAAGGGGTTTGACGAGTTATCCATGACCTCCGTCCTGTAGGGATCCACGATAGAAGGACTGTATCACATGATAACTGCACCTAGAGGTTCATCATTCTATTCTGCTGGGTAGCCACTACATGCTGCTAGGTGTCACTGGTGGATGGTGGGACTCATAGGGATTATCTCGATGATCGATAAGCCCTAATGAGTAGAGTTGGAATCGTTCCGACCCATTGAAAGAAGTTTTCAATGATATTGTGATAGAGATCACAATATATCTCACTACCAGTCAGAGTAGAACCTATGGGGTCACACACACTAGAGGCATTGACCGATCCGATGGTTGAATCGTGATTAGGAATCACAAGTAATCAATTCGATTGATAATAAGCTGAAGAAGGAACAAAGAGAATTAATTAATTGGACTTAAAACAAGAGTCCTACTTGGAGTAGGATTCCTAGAGTCCTAATTGGATTAGGACTAGGAATCCTACTTGGACTGAGATTCCTACTTGGACTGGGATTCCTACTTGGACTGGAAATCCTATTTGGAGTAGGACTGGGATTCCTACTTGGAGTAGGATTCCTACAATCCTAATTAGATTAGGAGTTTTGAATTAAATTTGGATTCCTACTTGGAGTAGGATTCCTAGAGTTCTAATTAGATTAGGACTAGAATTAAACAAGTCCTAATTGGATTAGGATTTCTTAAGTCCTAATTAATTATTAATCTAATGAATCAACATGACTCCTAATTGGATTAGGATTGAAGAGTTCAATTGAGTCATGGTTCATTCAAGTTCTAATTGGATTAGGACTAGCATAGATTGAACCCAATTGATTCATGATTTGGACTAAACCAAATAGGAGCCCTAGATGCCTTTATAAGGCTTTGAAAGGAGGTGCCCTAATGATAAGTGAAGCCCTCCTCCTCTCCATCACGTGGCCACCCTCCTCTCCTCTCTTTTCAGCCGCCATCATCAAAGGAAAAAAGGAGAGGAGCCGTGTGCCTCCTCTTGGCCTTCATCCATGGTTCCAACGCAGGGAAATCAAAAGGCTGCAACTAGCCTTTTGATTCTTCTCCCTGGAGTCTTCTTCTTCTTCCTCCTCTCAAGCACAATCAAGGGTTGATTGAAAGAGAGGAGATCAGCCATCAAAACATATCTCTGCAAGGGAGCTAGCACCCCGGGGAGATTAGAGTGTTTGGATCGGTCCTCTGCTTCGTATGGATACCCGTAGAGGCCGGGCACTTGAACGGCTTCAAGCGAACCTTCATCCTAAACCACGATCATCAATTTGCGGTGATCATCTACCCGCACAAAGGTGAAGATCTGATCTTCTAATGTTATTTAAAAGTTTTTAATCCTTATCTATCTACGAACGGTTTTTAAACAACGTTCATGCGATGAACGGTTGATCCCGCACATGCCTCTTCCGCTGCATCTGAATTTTTTGAATTTTCTGCGGCATGGGCGAGTTCCCAACACTTACCCCTTGAGATGGATCACCAATGATTAAGTCTTTAGGGTGTCCATGTGCATACCTCCATTGCTTTAGCAAGTCTTGAGATTGTGGTGGCACGCGATCATTTTCCATTTCTTGATTTGGCACGTCATCAAGATTTAATTTTTCAAAGTCAATAATTCCTACATCATCATCAAGAATATTTTCTCTCCTAAGAGACTCACTATCAGACTCATCAAAAATGATATTAACTGACTCTTCAACTACAAGAATTCTTTTGTTGAATACTCTGTATGCCCTGTTAGATGTAGAGTATCCTAAAAAGATACCTTCATCTGACTTGGCATCAAATTTACTTAGATCCTCCTTGCCATTGTTTAAAATAAAATTGTTAGATGTATGCCCTAGAAGCCAATTTGGCTGACACATTGTTGATTCTAGGGACATAATTTTGTACTTGACTATTTATTATTGAATAAATAAAAGGCATCTTTTCATTCATATTGTTTATGTGTCTATGAATCGTCCAAGAAATTAATAAGATGATGATACATATTCTCAAGAGTTGAGAATTTGAGCCATGTATCATTGGTGATTAATTTCTAAATGCTCCTGATCAAAGGATCATCACGAGGACGGTGATCGATCCGATCAGTGCACAGATCACTCTCCTTCTGGATGGACGAGACTTGAGTCCACAGTGTAGGGACACTGAAGTGATAGTGCAGGTGCTTGTTAGAGAACAAGGGTACTGAGCGTGACCAATACAAGAAGTCACTTGGATGTCTATCCACTCGTCAGTGACTTGCTTGATGTTGCAGTAGTGTGACTGGTCCTTTGACCTGCGGTGCTTCGGCTGCTCACAGTGGGGTTATTGTAGTTTGACTGCACACATACATGGTCCCTAGCCATATGGGTCCATGCAGTGTAGATTGGCTGCAGTAAGTTCACTGTAGGAGTAGGGTATGCACCTATATGGAATCTATCGACCTTGATAGATAAGGAGAGATCCTATGTGATTTATAAGACTGAGTTCGTAAGACCTCGGCCGGGGCAGTATGCACAGTGGAGAAAGAGTTTCTCACTATCGAACTCGAGTCAAATAAATCTTGACATATGACAGACGATGGGGTTTGACGAGTTGTCCATGACCTCCGTCCTGTAGGGATCCACGATAGTAGGACTGTATCACATGTTAACTGCACCTAGAGGTTCATCATTCCATTCTGCTGGGTAGCCACTACATGCTGCTAGGTGTCACTGGTGGATGGTGGGACTTATAGGGATTATCTTGATGATCGATAAACCCTAATGAGTTGAGTTGGAATCGTTCCAACCCATTGAAAGGAGTTTTCAATGATATAGTGATAGAGATCACAATATATCTCACTACCAGTCAGAATAGAACCTATGGGGTCACACACACTAGAAGTATTGACCGATCCGATGGTTGAAATCGTGATTAGGAATCACAAGAAATCAATTTGATTGATAAGAAGTTGAAGAAGAAACAAAGGGAATTAATTAATTAGACTTAAACACAAATCCTACTTCGGGAGGGATTCCTAGAGTCCTAATTGGATTAGGGCTGGGAATCCTAGTTGGAATAGGACTGGAATTCCTACTTGGAATAGGATTCCTACAATCCTAATGAGATTAGGAATTTTGAATTAAAATTGGATTCCTACTTGGAGTAGGATTCCTAGGAATCCTAATTGGATTAGGACTTCGGATTCAAATCTAATCCTAATTGGATTAGGACTAAATACATCCTAATATGGATTAGGGTTTCTTAAGTCACAATTAATTATTAATCTAATGAATCAATAAGACTCCTAATTGGATTAGGATTGAAGAGTTCAATTGAGTCAAAATTGATTCAAGTTCTAATTGGATTAGGACTTACCTAGATTGGATCCATTGGTTCACCCTTGGGCTAAACCTAATAGGATTAGGGCTTGACCACATTAGGGCAATGCAAACCCTAATGTGGACTAGGGTTTACCAAGAGGGAGGGGCGCAAGCCCCTCCCCCTTGATCCATTGGTGCGGCACAAGAGAGGGGGCCGGCGCCCCCTCTTTGGAAAGATGTCTAGGGTTCCTACTTAGTAGGAACCCTAGATGGCTATAAAAGGAGGTGTGAGGCCGGCGCCCTAAGTATAGAAGAACTCCTCCTTCTCCTTGCCGTGAGCCTCCCTCTCCTCTCTTCTTGTGATCAGCCGCAAGCAAGGAAGACCAAGGCCAAAGGTTGGCGGCATCCTCTTCCTCCCTTCTTCCTTCCAACGCAGGGAAAAGAAAGAAGGCTGCGTGGGGATTCTTCTTCTTCCTCTTCTTCAACCTTCTTCTTCCTCCTCTCAAGCACTTTCAAGAGTTGAAAGAAAGAGAAGAGATCAGCCATCAAAGGAGTCTTTGCAAGGGAGCTAGCACCCCGGGAAGACAAGAAAGCTTTGATCGGTTCTCTACTTCGTGTGGATACCCGTAGAGGCCGGACGTTTGAACGGCTTCAAGCGAACCCTCTCCCATAACCACGAATTCAGATTCGCGGTGATCGTCTACCCGCGCAAGGTGAAGATTTGATCTTCCTATTGTTTTAAAAGCTTTAATTCTTACCTAATTACGAAAGGTCTCGAAACAAGCGTTCATGCGATGAACGTCGAACCCGTGTATGCCGATTCCGCTGCCATCTGAAAAAAATTTTTGAAATATCAGCGGCATGGGCGGGTTCCCAACAGTGGTATCAGAGCCTAGGCTTCGTAGATTAAGGTAAGAATTAAATATCTAAAGGCATATTAGATCTGAAAATTAAATGATCATGCATGCTGAAAAATTCTGCATGCAGATTTTTTCAGGGGTGCTGATTTTTTACATGCTGATTTTTATGTGATAAAAAGATGATTCTAATTGCATTGTTAATGGGATTACAAAGTTTAGAATCATGATTAGCATGATCAGCGACCTATGTCATGATATAATCAGTTAGTTTTCAGATCTGAAATTATAATTGTAGCATACGGTGATGATCATTGGATTCAACCCCTTTTGGTATCAAATGTAATGACCTGCGATGTGATCTGCGATGTCATGTAATTTTTCAGATGCTTGCATGCATCTTATTTGATGTTTTGAGAGGCCTGCGTGCCTCCTAAAAGGAGATGTAATTTATTTTTATTTTTATTTTACATCTGGTTGTATTTCTGTGATGTGATGTACATCAACGATCAAGTTGAAGCAAAGGCATGAGATGAAAGGTGATCCAAGCGGTTGATGGCGATGGGATCAAGGGTTGATCAAGGATCGAATCAAGGAGGCTTGGAACCAATTCAAGAGTTGAAGACCACTTGATCGATTGATGTGCATGTGCTTGTAATACGACCTAATTAGAATCCATGATCATCACCTAGTTAAAGTTTAGCTTTAATTTGATGCTGCGATTATAACTGCCTGTGATGTGCCGTTTGCATGTGATGTAAATGCGAGTCGGGTAGATAGGTTTACATGTGATGTAGCAAACCCAATTGAGACCTAAATCAAAACCTCCTCAATCAAGTCGAGAGTGAAACGACATGAGCAAGTCATATTAGATTAATTGATCTAATTGGTGTCTAGGAAAGCATGAAAGGTGGTTACTTAATTAGGACCTTACTCTCTGAGTAAGGGGAGCCTCCCACCTGCTTACCTGGCCAATTGTTCGATTACCTCTTATGAAAGGCTCAAGTTGCAAACACTAAGACCTGATTAACCAATATTAAGTCAATAGGTCTTCCACTGTAGTAGAGTTGCTAAGGCCTTTCTGATGTTGACTTGTCTCGGCTGGATACAGTGGTCAAGTTGCATTGGGGGGCTGGACCTCTCTATAGACATGAGATGTTGTAGGGTAAAGGTGGGGTTGGGCACCAATAACTGTTAGGTGAGGACCCAATGACGACTTTATTCCTACGGTTATACGGTGGGTCTGACTTAACTAAGAAATGGGACCAATAACTGTTAGGTGAGGTCTTCATGGCTTAGAGACCAAGTTGCACTGCAACATGCTTGAGAAGCATTGTACAAGAGTTGTACACTCATCCATCTATGTGTCACCAATAACTGTTAGGTGAGGTGGCATGTGAATTGGTGGGACCGCAGTACCCACTAGAAACCCTAGTCGTGTGGGATTTCCGTTTTCCTACCAGGGGAGTGTGAGGAATTCGAGAAAATAGTGGGAGTCATATTTGTTCTAAAAGACCTTAGGACAGATTAGGATCAAGTACAAGAGTCTAACTAGAATCTTTACTCTCTGCAGATACAATGTCGGCTTCAAACCCTTTGACCCGTATTCTTGAGACCAACCGACTGACCGGAACCAATTACAAGGACTGGCTTAGAAATCTCAAAATAGTTTTGGACTGTGAGAAGATAGGCTATATACTCGATTCAGATATCCCCACATTACCAGCACGTCCCACTGATGTTCAGCGTGAGATGCATAAAAAGTGGTTGGACGATGACATTAGAGTAAAATGCTATATGATGGCATCTATGTCTAATGAACTCCAATGCCAGCATGAAAATATAAAGACTGCTAGGGACATACTGGCACACCTACAAGAGTTGTATGGTGAGCAGAGTCGCACAGCTCGTTTTGAAGTGTCCAAGAGGCTTTTCAAAGCGAAGATGCGCGAAGGGCAGTCTGTCCATGATCACGGTCTGACCATGATTAAGGACCTAGAGGAGCTTGAGAAGCTCGGTATGGACATGCACAAGGAATTGCAAGTGGATTTGATCCTACAGTCACTTCCTGATTCATTTGGTCAGTTTATAGTAAACTACCACATGAATAAGATTGAATGCACTAAGACTGAACTAATCAACATGTTGGTAACTGCTGAGGGAGCCTTGAAAGGTTCAAGGGGCAATGTCCTCGCTGCTGAGTTGACTTCTGGTTCCAAGAGAAAGTCTACTTGGAAGAAAAAGAAGCCTGCAAAGAAGCAGAAGAAAGACAAGAAGCCAAAGAAGGAAGTTCAAAAGAAAAAGGCTAACGACAAAGGAAAATGTTTCCACTGCAATGTCGAAGGCCACTGGAAGAGAAACTGTCCTTCATACCTCGAGAGCCTAAAGAACAAGAAAGGTGACACACCTTCAGAAGGTATAGACTTGCTCATTATTGAAACTAATCTAACGGTTTCTTCTACTTCTAGTTGGGTTATAGATTCTGGTTCTAGTGCTCATTTGTGCACTACCATGCAGGGTCTAAAGGAAAGTAGAAGGCTGGCGGAAGGTGCGGTAACCCTTCGGGTTGGCAACGGGGCAAAAGTTGCTGCTGTGGCTGTGGGCACCTACCATCTGCGACTACCGTCTGGATTTAGTTTAATACTTAGAGACTGTTATTATGTACCTGTTGCTAGCAGAAATTTGATTTCTGTTTCATGTCTAGCACAGGAAGGTCATGTTTTTACATTTGACAAAGACTGCTGTTCTATTTATTTAAGAAATAAAATAGTCGCACGTGGTTTTATGATTGACAGTCTCTACCATTTACATATGGATGTATCTGTGAATGTTACCGAGCAAGATGTGAGTGCCAAAGGATCCAAAAGATCCAGAGATGAGATAAACCAAAAATATTTGTGGCACCTCAGACTTGGCCATATTGGAGAAGATAGAATGAACAAAATGGATAAAGATGGGCTTTTAGGTTCATTGACTTCCGAGTCATATCCAGTTTGCGAGTCCTGTCTTCAAGGAAAGATGGCTAGACTACCCTTTGTAGGACATGGGGAGAGGACCACTGAAATACTTACCCTAGTACATACAGATGTATGTGGCCCATTCGATGTGCTAGCCAGGGGACGTTATTCTTACTTCATTACCTTTACCGATGATTATTCACGGTATGGGTATGTGTATCTTATGAGACACAAGTCTGAATCCTTTGAAAAGTTCAAAGAGTTCAAGAATGAAGTAGAAAAACAAACTGGAAAACCTCTTAAGGCTCTTCGATCAGATCGGGGAGGAGAATACCTTAGTGGGGAATTCCGAGACTATCTCAAAGAAAACGGCATAGTCTCACAATGGACACCTCCGGGTACACCTCAACTCAACGGGGTGTCAGAGAGGAGAAATCGGACCCTATTGGATATGGTCAGGTCCATGATGAGCTTCACTGATTTACCTATGTTCCTTTGGGGAGATGCCTTACTCACAGCGATTTATTTATTGAATAGAGTTCCCTCTAAATCCGTTCCTACCACACCGTATGAGATATGGCATGGTAAGAAACCAAGTCTGGGTCATCTCAAGATTTGGGGGTGTCCGGCCCACGTCAAGCGACTACAGGCGGACAAGTTAGAGGCTAGGACCATAAGTGCTCGTTTTATAGGATATCCTAAAGAGTCATTAGGACACAATTTTTACGTCTCAGAGGATCACAATGTGTTTGTAAGCCGTCATGCCATCTTCTTGGAAAATCAGTTTATCCTTGATAGAGGCAGTGGGAGGAAAATTGAGCTTGAAGAGAAAGTCTCTGAAAAGCAACGAGTCATGGATCCTATAGAACCCATTCATACAGAGCCAGTACACGATGTCCCTCAACCACCTCGTAGATCTAGTAGGGTCTCCCATCCTCCCGATAGATACTTAGGTATACTAGAAGAGGATACCGAGGAAATGTTCCTAGTGGGAGATAGGGATCACATACAGGATCCCAAAACCTACAACGAGGCGATATCTGATATCGATTCCGAGAAATGGCTGAAAGCTATGAAGTCAGAGATAGACTCCATGCATTCCAACCAAGTCTGGACCTTAGTAGATCCACCAGAAGGTATTGTACCTATTGGATGCAAATGGATCTACAAAAGGAAAATAGGTTCGGATGGAGAGGTAGAGACCTATAAGGCAAGGCTTGTGGCGAAAGGGTATAGTCAGCGCGAAGGTATTGACTATCAGGAGACCTTTTCACCTGTAGCCATGCTAAAATCCATCCGGACATTGCTTGCCATTGCAGCATTTCATGACTATGAAATCTGGCAGATGGATGTGAAAACTGCTTTCCTGAATGGATATCTTGATGAAGATATCTATATGGAACAGCCTTTGGGTTTCACTTCCAGTGATGGAGATCACAAGGTCTGCAAGCTGCAAAGGTCCATCTATGGACTAAAGCAAGCCTCTCGGAGTTGGAACACTCGTTTCGATGATGCAATCAAAACGTTTGATTTCATCAAAAACGAAGAGGAACCATGTGTTTATAAAAAGGTTAGTGGGAGTGCTGTCATTTTTCTCGTACTGTACGTAGATGACATTCTCCTGATTGGGAATGATATTCCCATGTTAACCTCGGTCAAGGTCTGGTTGTCAAAAGAATTCTCCATGAAAGACCTTGGGGAAGCATCCTATATTTTGGGAATAAAGGTCTATAGAGATAGATCTAAAAGGATGCTTGGCCTTTCACAGAAGATGTACATAGAGGAGGTGCTGAAGAGGTTCAGCATGGAAAACTCCAAGAGGGGTCTCTTACCCCTAAGGCATGGAATTCATCTCTCCAAGAAGATGTGCCCCAACACATCTGAGGAGATTCAACGCATGAGCAAGATTCCTTATGCATCAGCAATAGGAAGCCTCATGTATGCCATGCTATGTACACGACCTGATATAGCTCTTGCTGTGAGTGTCACAAGCAGATATCAGTCGAATCCAGGTGAAGAACACTGGACAGCTGTGAAGAATATTCTTAAGTACTTGAGAAGAACTAAAGATTTATTCTTGGTTTTTGGAGGATCATCAGAGTTAAAGGTAGAAGGGTACACAGATTCAGACTTCATGACTGATGTCGATGACAGGAAGTCAACATCTGGATACGTGTTCTTGTGCAATGGTGGTACGGTGAATTGGAAGAGTTCTAAACAACCGATCATTGCTGATTCTACTATGGAAGCCGAATACATCGCCGCCTCTGAAGCTGCTAAGGAAGGCTTCTGGTTCAAGAAATTCATTGCAGAGCTGGATGTGATGACATCAGATGCCATAACACTCTACTGCGATAACAATGGCGCCATAGCCCTTGCTAAGGAGCCAAGGTCTCATCAGAAGTCTAAGCATATAGAGCGGCGCTTTCACCTCATACGCGACTATGTGGAGAAGAAATATGTAGAGGTGCAGAGAGTAGACTCCGCGGATAACGTGGCAGACCCTTTCACTAAGCAGCTGAGTCAGCAAAAGACTGAAGCCCACCTTGAGAAGATGGGCCTAAGATATATGACCAATTGGCTTTAGTGCAAGTGGGAGATTGTTAGATGTATGCCCTAGAAGCCAATTTGGCTGACACATTGTTGATTCTAGGGACATAATTTTGTACTTGACTATTTATTATTGAATAAATAAAAGGCATCTTTTCATTCATATTGTTTATGTGTCTATGAATCGTCCAAGAAATTAATAAGATGATGATACATATTCTCAAGAGTTGAGAATTTGAGCCATGTATCATTGGTGATTAATTTCTAAATGCTCCTGATCAAAGGATCATCACGAGGACGGTGATCGATCCGATCAGTGCACAGATCACTCTCCTTCTGGATGGACGAGACTTGAGTCCACAGTGTAGGGACACTGAAGTGATAGTGCAGGTGCTTGTTAGAGAACAAGGGTACTGAGCGTGACCAATACAAGAAGTCACTTGGATGTCTATCCACTCGTCAGTGACTTGCTTGATGTTGCAGTAGTGTGACTGGTCCTTTGACCTGCGGTGCTTCGGCTGCTCACAGTGGGGTTATTGTAGTTTGACTGCACACATACATGGTCCCTAGCCATATGGGTCCATGCAGTGTAGATTGGCTGCAGTAAGTTCACTGTAGGAGTAGGGTATGCACCTATATGGAATCTATCGACCTTGATAGATAAGGAGAGATCCTATGTGATTTATAAGACTGAGTTCGTAAGACCTCGGCCGGGGCAGTATGCACAGTGGAGAAAGAGTTTCTCACTATCGAACTCGAGTCAAATAAATCTTGACATATGACAGACGATGGGGTTTGACGAGTTGTCCATGACCTCCGTCCTGTAGGGATCCACGATAGTAGGACTGTATCACATGTTAACTGCACCTAGAGGTTCATCATTCCATTCTGCTGGGTAGCCACTACATGCTGCTAGGTGTCACTGGTGGATGGTGGGACTTATAGGGATTATCTTGATGATCGATAAACCCTAATGAGTTGAGTTGGAATCGTTCCAACCCATTGAAAGGAGTTTTCAATGATATAGTGATAGAGATCACAATATATCTCACTACCAGTCAGAATAGAACCTATGGGGTCACACACACTAGAAGTATTGACCGATCCGATGGTTGAAATCGTGATTAGGAATCACAAGAAATCAATTTGATTGATAAGAAGTTGAAGAAGAAACAAAGGGAATTAATTAATTAGACTTAAACACAAATCCTACTTCGGGAGGGATTCCTAGAGTCCTAATTGGATTAGGGCTGGGAATCCTAGTTGGAATAGGACTGGAATTCCTACTTGGAATAGGATTCCTACAATCCTAATGAGATTAGGAATTTTGAATTAAAATTGGATTCCTACTTGGAGTAGGATTCCTAGGAATCCTAATTGGATTAGGACTTCGGATTCAAATCTAATCCTAATTGGATTAGGACTAAATACATCCTAATATGGATTAGGGTTTCTTAAGTCACAATTAATTATTAATCTAATGAATCAATAAGACTCCTAATTGGATTAGGATTGAAGAGTTCAATTGAGTCAAAATTGATTCAAGTTCTAATTGGATTAGGACTTACCTAGATTGGATCCATTGGTTCACCCTTGGGCTAAACCTAATAGGATTAGGGCTTGACCACATTAGGGCAATGCAAACCCTAATGTGGACTAGGGTTTACCAAGAGGGAGGGGCGCAAGCCCCTCCCCCTTGATCCATTGGTGCGGCACAAGAGAGGGGGCCGGCGCCCCCTCTTTGGAAAGATGTCTAGGGTTCCTACTTAGTAGGAACCCTAGATGGCTATAAAAGGAGGTGTGAGGCCGGCGCCCTAAGTATAGAAGAACTCCTCCTTCTCCTTGCCGTGAGCCTCCCTCTCCTCTCTTCTTGTGATCAGCCGCAAGCAAGGAAGACCAAGGCCAAAGGTTGGCGGCATCCTCTTCCTCCCTTCTTCCTTCCAACGCAGGGAAAAGAAAGAAGGCTGCGTGGGGATTCTTCTTCTTCCTCTTCTTCAACCTTCTTCTTCCTCCTCTCAAGCACTTTCAAGAGTTGAAAGAAAGAGAAGAGATCAGCCATCAAAGGAGTCTTTGCAAGGGAGCTAGCACCCCGGGAAGACAAGAAAGCTTTGATCGGTTCTCTACTTCGTGTGGATACCCGTAGAGGCCGGACGTTTGAACGGCTTCAAGCGAACCCTCTCCCATAACCACGAATTCAGATTCGCGGTGATCGTCTACCCGCGCAAGGTGAAGATTTGATCTTCCTATTGTTTTAAAAGCTTTAATTCTTACCTAATTACGAAAGGTCTCGAAACAAGCGTTCATGCGATGAACGTCGAACCCGTGTATGCCGATTCCGCTGCCATCTGAAAAAAATTTTTGAAATATCAGCGGCATGGGCGGGTTCCCAACAAAAATATCTACATCCAAATACTTTAAGATATTTAGCAGTTGGTTTCTTATTCTTTCAAAGTTCATAAGGAGTTTTCTTGGTTATAGGTCGTATTAGAACCCGATTTAGAATATGGCAAGCAGTACTTATAGCTTCTGCCCAAAAGTACTTTGGAAGATTTGACTCGCACAACATTGTGCGTGCCATTTCTGCCAAGGTCCTATTTTTTCTTTCAACAACCCCATTTTGTTGAGGCGTTCTAGGTGCTGAAAATTGATGTGAGATACCATTTTCATTACAAAACTCTTCAAAGTGTTGATTTTCAAATTCAGTTCCATGATCACTTCGAATTGCTATTAAGGTAAGCTTCTTTTCAGTTATTATTTTTTTATAATATTTCACGAATGCTGAAAATGCTTCATTCTTATGTGCAAGAAATGAAATCCATGTATATCTTGAAAAATCATCTACTATAACTAGTCCATATTTCTTCCCTCCTAGACTTGCGGTTCTAGTGGATCCAAATAGATCCATGTGTATGAATTCAAAAGGCCTAGTGGTTGATACTAGATTCTTTGATTTGAAGGATGATTTTGTTTGTTTTCCTAATGAGCATGGACCACAAATTTTGTCCTTTTCAAAGATCAATTTTTGCACATCTTTTATCAAATCCTTCTTGACTAGTTTTGATATTAAGTCCATACTAGCATGTCCTAGTCTACGATGCCAAAGCCAACTTGTTTCACTTTTTCTTTCTTCATTAGTAATTAAACATAATCCATTTTTCTTGCCTAATTCATGAAGATCTACCATGTAAATATTTCTTTGCCTTTGTCCTACAAGTACAATGCTATTATCTTTAGGATTTGTGATTATGCATACTGAGGCTTCAAATGTGACTTTAAAACCTTTATCACAAAATTGACTTATGCTAAGTAGGTTATGTTTCAAACCATTAACTAATAAGACATTTTCTATAAAGGTAGATGGAGTAATAAAAATTTTACCCTTTTCAATGATAAATTCTTTTCCATTGTCTCCATAGGTTACTACTCCACCCTTCTTAGATTCCAAGATGACAAATTGTTCTACGTCACCTGTCATGTGTCTTGAACAGCCGCTATCTAGATACCATCGTTTATCCACCTTATTAGCTGCAAGACACTCCTCATCGTCATTGGCCATATGACAGATTTGGGCCGTCTCTTGTTGATCTTCCTCTTCCGAACTTGACTCCTTACTTTCACTCCATTCAGCCATGAAGTTCTTCTTCTTAAGTTTTCTTGCCATCCACTTCAATTCCGGACAATCTATCTTGAAATGCCCGGGCTTGTTACACTCATAGCAAATTGGCGTTTTCTTTTCCTTTTCTTTGTCCTTACCCTTTTCTTTGCTTGAGCTACCTTTGAAGAAGGGCTTCCTTTTATGAAATTTCTTCTTTCCTCTCATGAACTTTCTGAATTTTCTTCCAAGCATAGCCATTCCTTCTTCATCATATTCCTCCTCATCATCAGATTCTTCTGATTCAGTTTCCTATTTTTGAGTAGTAGACTTCAAGGCAATGGTGTTTCTTTTCTTGACCTCATCTTCTGAATTTTGCCTCATGGTCAACTCATGGGTCATGAGTGATCCTAGAAGTTCTTCCAATTGCAATGTATTGAGCTCCTTTGCTTCTTGAATTGCTGTTACTTTGGCCTCCCAAACTCTTGGTAGAGATCTGAGAATTTTTCGCACTAAATCAGAGTTAGTATAAGACTTTCCTAAACTTTTTAGCCCATTTATGATTTCTGTGAATTGAGTAAACATTTTAGTTATGGACTCAGTGGACTCCATTTTAAACAACTCATACTTATGAACTAATATATTTATTTTTGACTCCTTGACTTGATTAGTTCCTTCATGTGTGACCTCCAGTTTATCCCAAATTTCTTTCGCGGAGATGCATGTAGATATTCTATTGAATTCACTTACATCTAGTGAACAGTAAAGTACATTTATTGCTTTTGCATTTAGTTGTGCTAGTCTTCTGTCACTCTCATTCCAATCCATTTCTGGTTGGGAATGATTGTGCCCTCTATACTAATTGTGGATGTGTGTGGTCCTCTAGTTATGATATTCCACAATTCATAGTCTAGAGCTTGAATGAATATCCTCATCCTAACTTTCCAGTATGTGTAATTTGAGCCATTAAACAGAGAAGGTCTATTTGTGGATTGCCCCTCACTCATAGAACATCCTACTTGGGTTGTCATGATCTTTGTCTCTTGATTGTGAGATCAACAAATACTATGTGAGCACCTTGCTCTGATACCACTTGTTGCCCAAGGTGACAAGCCAAGAGGGGGGGGGGGGTGAATTGGTTTCTCTAAATTTTTTACTATCTTAATTGAGTCAATTGAAGAGTTAGTGAAGTTAAGACAATACACAATGCAAACACACAAGAAGTATAGTGGTTCGGTACTCTCCTAAGCACCTACGTCCACTCCCCAAGCGACCCCTTGGAAATTCACTATAATCCCGCGGATTACAGTTGGATTATTTTCCGGGCTCACAATCCAAAAACCTTTACACTTTGGTTTTCCGAGATCACCAAAAACCTATATTGGTTTTACGGGCTTACCAACGAACCTTCATAATTGATTTTACAGGTTCACCAATGAACCTACACCGTTGGTTTTACGGGCTCACCAACAAACCTTTACAAGATGATTAAAAAGAAGAAGAAAGTTGAAACTTCTAGATGAGCAAATATAACAATTATAAGCTACAAAGAAGAGTTTAGAATATAGTTATCGCTTGATGAGACTTCTCTCTTCTTTGTCAAGAATGCTTCACTCTTCAAGGGTGGATGGAGCTCTTAATGTCTCTTGGAATCTGCTCAACCACTTTCTTTTGACTCTTTGAATGAAGCACTTGGGTGAAGAAAATTAGGGCTCTTGTCTTTCTTGTGTAAGCCTTAATATTTTGCAAAAGGATTCTTTTTCTGATGAATAGTGTCACTTTAAATAGTTTTCCTCACCCATTGGACACCTCCCATTGGTTAGATTTCAAAAACTAGCCGTTAC